>NC_134705.1:147557053-147852053 GCF_043290135.1 Rhipicephalus microplus
GAAGGCGATAACAAGAAAGGAAAAAGAAGAGGAGAAGAAGAAGGAACGTGCGAAAGCGAGCTCGAGCGTGGAGGCCACGAAGGCAGACGAAGCAGTGCGCCGCTCGAGAGGACGAGTTCCTGGGAGCGTTCCTGAGCCGGACGTGGGACCCGTACGTGTCGGCCAGGTCGAGCTCCGGCGTGTTCGCTCGGGGTCGAATCCGCCGGCCGGTACAAGGTGCAAGGACGGGGCCTGCTGAACGGCTCCTGCCTGGGTGCAGTGGCCGGGAGCAGGTTCGTGGGCGAGGCCTACCGGGCGTGGTCCTCGTGAGCCGGGGCCTGACCCTGAACCTCTGGAGTTGCGACCCTGTTTGCTGGCCGCGACGTCTGACTAAACGGCGCTGCACACGGTAGCACATCCGTGTGCCGTCAGCCGTTCCAGCCGCTCCAGCCGTGCCACCTTTGCCCTCGCGCACGTCGACGAATGCATCATGTCGGTACGACGAGGACCCAAACTGTGAGGCAGCGTTTTTCCTCTTGCGAACTGAGAACTCTACGCGCTGGACTCGGAGTAAGCGTAGCCGCGAGCTCTCCGTATAATAGAGGTCTGACTCTCGTACAAGTTGCGTGACGCTTGGCGTGTAGGGTTGGACATATAGTTTTATTTTCACCTGCCACTTCGTTCTCTAGTGTACAATATAACGCTTCTTTTGTTCGCATCCATTGTTGATGTTAATCCTTTTTCGTCCGCTATCAACAAACACACTGACGAACGTCCTTAACCATCACAATTTCTGGCGTCCGCGACAGGACGAAGCTCTCGCCTCACATCTGAGAGCCTCACGTTGTTTGTGTGTGGCGGACGAGGATGGACGACAAGAGAAAGCTAGTTGAGCTAGGGAAGGAGATGGGGCTGAGTGGTGAGGCTCTGCTGGCATGGGTGAGCACGGAGGAAAAAGAAATGAGGGACCAGAGAGCGAAAGATCGAGAGGAGGCACGGCTAGCAGCACAGGTGGAGCATGAGCGTGAAATAGCTCGCATGGAGGCTGAAAGGCTCCAGCTCGAGGAGCGACGTCATGTCGCAGAAGCGCAGCGGCCGAGCACGAGTTCTGCGGACGATAGTATGGGTGGTGGTCAGAGTTTTCGCAGCCCACACAAAATGATTCCGCCCTACAATGAGAGTAGGGACGAACTGGATGCGTACATCCAGAGATTTGAGAGGGTTGCCATGAGCCAAGGCTGGCCAACCGACAAGTGGGCCCTGTCACTGAGCTTGTGTCTAACGGGTGAAGCCTTGACCGTGGTAGGACGGATGTCTGCAGAAGACTCTACGGACTACGCAAAGCTCGAGCAGACGCTCCTCCAGCGGTTCCGTTATACAGAGGAGGGATACCGCACGAAGTTTAGGGATGCCCGGCCCGAGAATACTGAGACAGGTCGACAGTTCGCGGGACGTCTCTGTGGATACTTCGACCATTGGCAGGAGCTGGCGAAGACTCCCAAAACATATGATGCACTGCGAGACAAGATGGTGTCCGAGCAATTCCTCAGGCGGTGTGACGAGAAGTTGGCTGTCTTCCTGAAGGAGCGAGGATGTCATAACCTGGACACGTTGGCAACGACGGCTGATCAATATTTCGAAGCTCAGGGAATTGTGAATCTCGCTAGAGGAAAAGACGAAAAAGGGAAACCGATGGCTACAGCTAAAGTTGACACTGTCAGCGAAAGCAAAGGAAAACCGCTTTGTTTTCTGTGCAACAAGCCGGGTCATCGAGCTTCCGATTGCTGGACAAAGTCTCGAGCGCCCAAGTCGACGTCGTGCTGGATCTGTAAGAAGTCAGGGCACAGATCCGATAGTTGTCCCTCAAACTCGGGAAAACGTAGAGAGGCATCATGTTCCGTCTTGGGATACCAGAAAGCGCAGCATGAGAAATCAATGGAAGATGCGCCTGACAATCAGGATGAGAAACATTGTCATGACATGTGTGATGGGACCCAAAGCAACGCAACTTGCGACAACGGGTCAAAACAAATGCCAACTGTAAAGGGCTATCTCGAAGGGAAGCGGGTTACCGTATTGCGGGATACCGGTTGCAATACAGTAGTGGTGAAACGATCGCTAGTTCCTGACTGCAACTTGACTGGCAACACCCGTACCGTTCGCTTATTGGACCGATCTGCAAAAGTCTTACCAGAAGCAGAGGTGTACATAGATTCTCCGTTTTTCAGAGGTCAGGTGCTTGCTGTTTGTATGGAGAATCCATTGTACGAAGTCGTGCTTGGCAACATTGCGGGTGTACTGTCAGCTGCCCGACCAGCCCCGAAGCAGCCAGCAGGACGTCCAAAACTAGCACAGATTCACCGTGATCCAGTATGCACTGAAGAAGAACCTGAAGATGCAACCTCATCAGATAGAAGACGACAAGATGACATGTCGGCAGCTGCAGGAAAAGAAAGGAAAAAGCCCAGTGAACTGATTGTTCCTCGGATCCAACCCCTGGATATCAGCCGGGAAGCGCTAAAGAATTTACAGCACGCGGATCCCACGCTGGAAACCTGCTTCACCGCATTGGGAAAGATCATATCTAAGAAGCCAGCAGTCACTGAGTTTGTGCTGGTACGCGACATTCTTTTCCGGCGCACTGCTTCGTCTGCCTTCGAGGCCTCCACGCTCGAGCTCGCTTTCGCACGTTCCTTCTTGGCCAGGGCACGAACGTCCTTAACCATCACAGATGGCTATTGGATGGAACATCGATTTGTCTTCATATAAGCTGCTTTGTTTTTGTGAAAGTGACATGGGTCCAATATTCTCCGCTAATTTAGTTGCAGCACGTCCAGCTTCGTGCTAGGTAGCATACCTGTCGGGTGTACGGACCTCTACGCAAGACTCATGGCTACAAACTGCATCGAAACGGCCAGGCGCAGCTCTTTTAATATAATCATTGTTGAGGATTAAACGTCTCAAACCACGTTATGGCTACGACAGATGCCGTAGTGGGGGGCTTCGGAAATTTCGCCCACCCGGGATTCATTAACGTGCACATAAATCTATAGGCACACGGGCCTCAAGCATTTTCGCCTCTGTCGAAAATTGGCTGCTGACCCACGACCGGCGCGTCAGCATCAATTGTGAAGCAGATTCACAACAGAGGAATCAATATCAAAGTTTGCAAGTTTAACTAAAGACAGTGAGCGGCTGACTACGTCAAAAGCCTTGCTCAGGTCACAGTAGGCTACGTCAACCTGTCCTCTCTGATAAATAGGTGAGGCTATTTGCGTCATGAAACTAGCAAGATTAGTGGCCGTTGAACCGCCAGAGAGGACGCCATGTTATTCCTGAATCCATGTGTTTTTTACGCTAACATACAATATGTTGCGAAGAGCTAGTTCAAAGATCTTCGATGTGGCACGCAGTATAGAGAAATCGAGTGATGATTAGAGACATCAGTTTTGCAGTCCGTTATGTAATAGAAAAACACGTGCTGGTTTCCACAACTGCGAAATATGGAGGCGTTTAGACAGCTAATAAATACTGCAATCAGTACTGGGGAAAATATGCTACCATAAGAAGTATATGACCCAGTTGGCGAAAGACATACCACCTGGGCACAGGATAAGGACTGTTTTAAGCGTCTAATTCACAGGCAAATGAGCATTTCCTCCTGATACAGACCACTACATGTGCTAATTGCCTTTTACTGCTGCCTTATCTGAGTCCTTGATTCTGAGGCCTTATGAACGCATAAAAATGAGTGGCGGAACAGTCAGCAACAACATTCACTTCGACGCCGTCAGAGTACAGTATACCTTGAAGGGCTCCCCCCTTTTGCTTGACCGTTTGCGTACATACTTCCAAAACTCAGCTGGTCTGACAGAAACGTTTTTTTTTTCAATAATGCTATATATTAACTGTGGTCCTGTTTATATAGGTATTTGGGAGTGGTCCTGTTTATAGAGGAATTTGGGGAAAGTTGGGAAAAAACCTGAACTCTTCCTTCCACTTGCTTGATGGATAACATTTGGCCTTCTCGTGTGCGCGATTTTTGCGCTTCAGTGCACTTATAAATTTCTGGGAAAACCAGTGAGGACAGGTATATATTACGAGAGAAACTTATGCATGCTACTTAGCACAAGCTCTGCAAACTACTTAACTTGTTCATCAACATTTGGTTTGTCAGTAACTGCTGACAAGTAGTGATAAAAGCCCGTGTAAACACCTCTATTGAAAGCCAATCTTGGAGATAGGTTAAAATGACTATACTGTAGCTCGTTGTTTCGGTACATAGAGATAATCTAGTATTAAGTGGCGGGTGGAATTTGTCAGGTCGAACAAGTGAAATGCCGGAGCGCGCAACTTCAACGGGTTGATCGTTTGACAGACAGAAGTCCAACACATGGTCTCTGCCACTCACAGCTGTTTTATGTTGCAGTAGGGAACTGAACGCCCAAGACACGAGAGCAAGCTGTACTTTTTCTCAATGAAGTGTTTATAATAAGAAAATGTAAGCGTGCTCCAGTCAATTTCAGGAGCATTGAAGTCACCAAGAATAATAGTTTTGTGTCCACCAAGAGACGGTGTCACATGTTCAATGAAAAAGATGACATCATGAAACACGGCACGAGAAAAGCTTGGCGGTAAACAGAAACACTCATTCGACAATATTTCCTGGCGCTCAAGGCTGATTTCTAACCAGACCGATTTTCCCAAAGCTCCCCGGTGTGTTTGTTCAATGGATTTCAGTGAACTTTCAATGGCAACCAGCAGGCCACCACATTTCTGTTTCGTTGCTTTCAAAATCTCGGTCACTGTGGAAGGCGGTGAAGTTTGTGGTAAAAAGTGGATAACAGATTTCAGGGCCCAACCAAGTTTCAGAAATAGCAACTGTAAGAAACGAAGAAAGGACGTTAGCGAAAAACTCGTTTGTCTTCGTATGCAGACTACGAGAATTCTGGTAGAATATGTTTACGTTACATATGGCACTCTACGCTAGATTTACGTGATCACTTCTTTAGCTGGTAATTTATTAGCAACAGTACTATCTCACGAACCACTGCGGTGCAACGCCTGCTATCCTGTTCGTACACTCTTCATCACGCCTGCGTTGTGAGTCGTGCACAACAAAAACTAAATTGGGTTTTCTATTTTAGTGCTTCGTTTGCGGGCGAAAGTGGTAAACACTATTACCCGGCTCCATGAAAGTATCGCTTTCAGCTAAAAGTGTTGGTGCAGCGTCCTTGGTTTTTTTTCGTCGACGGTAGCAATATTCTACAGCACAAAATCACAGCATTTCCAAGGAGTGAATAATGATGAGTGGGGTGAAGCGTCCGTCAGCCCGTCCATGCTTCCGTCCGTTCATTCGTTCTTGCTTCCGTCCGTCCGCACGACCATCCGTGCGTCCATTCATGCGTCCGTCCATCCGTCTGTCTGTGCGTCCGTCCGTAAGTTTGTCCATCCGTTCGTGCGTCCATTCGTCCGTACGTTCGCGCGTTTGTCCATCCATTCGTCCGTCTGCTAGTTTGTCTGTTCATTCGTCCGTGCGTTCATCTAGTGAACACTCCAAGTACCGCCATCTCCCATCTCGCATCCCCTGTGGTACATATCCACTCTAGAGCGGGTATGTGTCATTGGTAGCTACCTACTACTACTAGTACTACTACTACATACATCAGAGGATGGACAGACCCACGCCTTGAAGAGCTTCGCGCTTAAATGAAAATTAAAAAAAAAACAGTCGTAAGAACTATAAAAAGGAAAACGACACCGGCATGTAATATCCCAGTTGCGCTGAACGAAATAACACCAGAACTCATACCATGAATCCACGATGAGGGCTTGCACTGCTGACGGAGAAGACCGATATTGACGAAAGACGATATTGCAGCATCCAGGGCGTTCACACCTTCCCATGGGTAGGCTGCCGCGTGGGCAGGCTTGCCCTTGAAACGCACTTCAAGCTGCAAGGCGGTGAACGTCATCTATGGTTAGATCAACACTGCACGAGTTGTTTACTGTTCAAAAGGGTACATCTTGGGCCAGCCAGTGTTCTATATATGAACAGACGTGCAGTGCACATGGAAGCAAGCAGTTGTGAACATCATTACGCTCTGTCCCATGTTTCGCTACAGCGCTCATGTAGGCACGATCTGACCGTGCTTAAATGCATACTACCAAGCGTTTTGATTGAAGGGCCGTCGACGCCCATCTCGCAGTGGAAATCACATGAATACTACAACTGTTTCGTAGCCTTTTTAGGGCCTTCCCCATTGGTAGCCCGAATTGTATGGGCGATTTAGAGGGGAAATTTACGGCGCAGAGAATTCGAAAAAAAAATTCGACAGATCCCACGTACCTGGGAATCAACTTCATGCGAAGCATGCGGACGCGAGGTGACCGTGTTGGAATTTTCGTATTGCGTGACACGTCAAGAAATGAGGCTATATAAATGTGCAAATGTTGCACGCAAGGACATATGTTGAAGAGTTGCAGCTGTTTATATAACCAGTTGTTTGCACTTACGCAACGATGCCAACTGGAAAATGCGTATTAGTGACACCATAAGCTCATATTAAATGCTAATGCTCGCGAAGATGCTGGCCCTAGACACTAATACATGAATCAACTTCAGCGCACGGCAACTAACCACAATTGGCGTTAACCACGGCTGTACCAAAAGAGTGCATATGTAATGTTTATAAAATTGGGTAGGCAGCACTGCAACCACTATTCACGTTTCACAATAATTAGGGTCTAATTGAAAAAAAGATCTGAGACTAGGCGTAGTAGCTCTGTAGTAAAATGCTTGATTGTCACGAAGAATGTTTAGGTGCGTTTGCTGCGGGGACCGTAACATTTATTAATTGCACTCGTCGGGTCAACGCTACCGATGTCGGGTGTTTCTTAACGCTCACGCATTAAGAAACACCCGACATCGTATTCCCGACATATGTGTTCTCGTCGATCATTGGTAGATACTAAGTGTCAATCACCCGTGGAACATACCCGCATACCAGCGGCACATGGTATGTGCCGCTCATCAGCTATACAGAAAAAATGTATTACATATGGATGCTTTTTCCTAGCTGTTGGAAGTTCTCAATGAATAATCTACACCTTTTTGCCTCTTTTTTTTTCCACTCATAAGAAGTGGCGCTGCATTCCACCCCAGACGAAATCGCGCCGCTTGGCAACCCTAAAATTAAACACCACGCTGTCGAATCTCTGGCGAGGAAAACAAAATCACATGCTGCTTCTATATACTTGGCCTAATTGCACGCTTAAGCTCACCGCTTGCGACGCTGAGAAAAGAGGCGTTACGATATCGGCGGGAGACGGGTGCGCCATTATGGCCACTTCGATGCCCTCGAGTGCACCATGGTCAATGAGCAGCTGCTTGCCGGCTTTGCCCTCTTCACCTGGAGTGCCTAGGACCACCAGCTGCGGAGAGGACAGAGGAAAGACGAATTGTTGGCGGGAAATGAACAGAAATTAAGACAACAAGAATGTTTCACTGTACAGTTTCCGCTAACACCCAGTCATGGAATAACGTAGATACAGAAAAAACCACAGGGTTCATCACGCATTCACCTAAGACAACTCGAAGGTGAAAGCCTCCTATTTAGCAGTCGATATATTGGGCTTCTCTGGCAAGAATTATGTATATATCGAAAGTGTCTGAACAGCCTCCACTTTTGAACGCGTTGAAAGCTTGCTGCAGCTCTCCTGCTTTCGAAATGCCTCCGCAACCCATTACTGTTTGTAAAAGTGATGATGCCATGCAATTACTTCATGTGACGTCATAATGATATTATAAATTTTGCCTTTCATTGAGGGGATGACGGCATCATATTACCACTCATGCTGTCGCCGGTGCTGAATTTTCACGTTCAGTTAAGTTCAGCAAGAATTCTAAAATCATGAATTGTGGATTGCCACACTCCTTCGAAATGAAGGTAGAAACAGCTGCATCTTGCCTACGGTACTTACCTACGGAGCAGAAACCTGAAGGCTCACAAAGAGGGTTCAGCTTAAGTTGAAGACTACGCAGCGAGCGATGGAAAGGAAAATGATAGGTGTATTCTTAAGAGACTAGAAGACTGGGACAGAGAACAAGCTAGGGTTAAGGATATCTTAGCTGCAATCAACAATAAGAAATGGACATGGGCGGGGCACGTAGCACGTAGGCAGGACAACCTCTGGTCATGAAAGGTAAATGACTCGATTCTCAGAGAAGGCAAACGCACAAAGGGGAGACGGGAAGTTGGGCGGGCAGATGAGATTAGTAACCTTGCGGGTATAAAGTGGCAGCAGCAAGCACAGAATGACTGGCGGGACATGGGAGATGCCTTTGTCTTGCAGTAGACATAGTCAGACTGATGATGATGAAAGCAACCAAGGCGTTCGCATTCATAAAGAAATTAAACGTTTGATTATCTTCAATATTCGCTTGGAGGGGATAACAAAACCTACAGCTGCGTAGAAGCAGTTCAAGTGGATTATTGCCGAGTGCCCGTCGGGGTAGATTAGGGTTCAGCGAGAACTTTAGACGGAGCGCCAGTTTTTACGAAGTCTACTCAGTGGGAACCAGAGGCAATAAATTGGGAGGGGGGGGGGTGTTTAAAGAGAAAGAAAAATAAGACTTATACTCTAGAAACGTGGAATAGACATCCCACTTATTTTCTGCACGCATGCGGCAGTGTTCCGTTATACAAACATTGGTTACAAGTTGAAACCCAATTTGAGGTCGAAAAAGCAACGTTGGCCTTCAGGACGTGACTAGGAGAGGAGAGGTGTTCTGGCGCCGTGCCAGGAACCACATAACACTGCCTGGCGGACCACATGTTACCCGCGGGCCATGCGTTGCGCACACGTAGCGCATTAATATTGCTCATTTTTTGCACAAAATTACGTACGAGCATCGGAAAACTTACTGCTAAAGTTTGTTTTGATTAGAGCGACGGCACACGAAACTCTCTGACAAACTGAACAAGGGGTCGGCTGGCAACGGCGTTACACGGCCGATCCTTAATACGTGGGGCAACAACCGGTGAGATCGGTACACACCCCAATTACTGGGTAGAACTGTAGTGAAGAATAACCTTATTTTTTTCATTTAAAATAATAGCGGCCGTGTCAAACTAATTTTTTGCATCTTTGTTTTTATTCTATTATTACTTGTCAACTTGTAGCACTTGTTGCCTACTTCAGTGAGAAACAAATTGACATCGTAGAGCGTCAAAAAATGCCACTGGAAGAAGCCTATGTAAACATTGCATAAATAAATAAACGAATGAGAAGAAAATAGCCTTTGAAGCACGCCTTGCTAATCCTGCTAGCATTAGCACTGCCGTAACTGGTCACTATGGGTGATAGTCGTAATGCGGTGACTATGGTCCACACGATGTGTATTAGTGGAAATCCACCTTTCCACGAAAGTCCTTGGATGTCTGCATCACCTCCTGCACGGCGAGAGCGGCGCCGACTGACGCCTCGGCGATGAGGTTGTGCCCGCAGCCGTGACCGATTTCTGGGAGGGCGTCGTACTCGCAGAGCAGAGCTACGCACGGCCCTGTAAAACGTTTGAAACGCAGCAGATATGCGAATAGTCAGATGATTCGACTTGGAAGAAATTAATCTGTTCACGAGAAAGCGATTAGACTTTGAGGCTTCGGCAAATGGGAGGGTCTTGTTGCAGTGTATTAGTCAGAAAACACAAGCGTTTTTCGTTGAATATATATTCAAAACCGTAATTGGTATGAACCTGCCCTCAAACGAGTTCTGGTGCAAATTTATTTTTTCGACACGAACGTGTTTTCTGCTGCTGTCAATCAAGAACTCACAGGTATCACTCACGGAAAGAGGTCTCCAACATTACACAGTAGCTGCGTGACATAGCTCCATTCATTTGCTGTTTAATGTATCGGTCTCTCAATTCCCTACTGCTTCCACATCCTCTTTCCTGAATCATGTCCGGCTTCCACTTTACTGCATAAAGAAGTATACCTAAAGAGTACCCCTTAAAGGGGTCGTGAAGCGCTCGCTCTAAAGCGACAATGCGAACACACCGGCATCCACACGCACTAACTAGGTGACGTCATCATAAGTATTTCTTCGCCTATTGAGGAACGAGGAACTTCTTGGTACTTGCGTGCGTGCATCTGGGACACTCGTCAGTGTCTTAGTCATACACAATCAGCGCTAACTTGAACTGTGACGTCATATTAAGCAACGTCCTTGTGGGACGCGGATCGCGCATGGCAGACGCCGCTGAGCACCTCTTGCGCGTGCTCGATATGCCATAAAGTTCCGCGTTCCTCGATAGGCAAAGCTTCTATGCAGGTCCACTCGGGCTGATGATACAATTAGTGCATGCGGCTGCCGATGGTGCCGCATTGTCGTTGTAAAGCGACCGTTTCACGACCCCTTTAAAGAAGCCTGATCAAGAATGATTGCCGGAATGATGGACATAGTGTGCATCTTTCCCGGTTACCTAAAGAAAGAGCCACAGGCCCAACAAGATGCGCTGCTTCCCATGCGTCGCAAAATTAGGCGATTGTCGAAGCTGCGAAGGATATTCTATCAATTGAGATTACAAAAAGGGGGCGCTCGGTACAATGCCAATATATGTGCAAGCGGATATCTACTTTTTTTAAAGAAAGAGGTGTCTCGCTTAGATTGAACGGTCTTCTTCCAGAAACAGAGATGACGCAATGCCCATATAATCTAACACTGAGAACTCTCTGGCTCTCGCATGATGCTACAGATACAGGTGCAGCATATATGCTTATGCCAAGAAAACGCAAAGGTGCTCGTTCAATTGAATCTATATGCACGTGCCATGACCACCGTGTAGTAAAAACTTTCCCGTGGGGACCTACCGAATGGCATCAAGTATTCGTGCCATTTCTATATTTTTCGTATTATAGTAGCAGCGCTGAATAATTTGCTTTTCGTAAAAAAGCGGCTATAACTCGTTGCTTCGTTTTCCTGATTCTGCGCTTGCATATGAATACAATACATTGTGGCATTGCTGAAACTCAGCTCTGCGAGCCACACGAAGCTTAGCTGATTAGTTTTGGATCTCTGTGAGAACAGTTCATTTGGTCGTACTTGAGATAGATGGGTTTGTTTGAAGACGTTCAAGAAGCAACCATATCTTTGTATGCGGTCGTATTTTTCTTTCATTCACCTCACCTCGTTTGCCTACACACTTCACTTCAAGGAGCCATGCAACACTTTATAGTAGCCATAGAATGGGTTAATTCAATTAAAATATTGCCACACAAATAGACCGCTGCAAAAAGCTTTAGAATATGTCCAGTAAGAGCGGAGTTACAAAAATTTCTCACACGCTCCAAATGCATTCTCTCTTCTCTCGTCCAGGAAAGCACTGGAAGCTAAGGAGTAAGAGATAGCACGAGAAAAAAAAAACTAATCCATGCATGACTGGTGAACTTGAGCACTTTCTCTCTCTCTCTCTCTCTCTCTCTCTCTCTCTCTCTCTCTCTCTCTATATATATATATATATATATATATATATATATATATATATATATATATATATATATATATATATATATATATATATATTTATATATATATATATATATATATATATATATATATATATATATATATATATATATATATATATATATATATATATATATATATATATATATATATATATATATATATAGTCAAGTAGATCCTCCATGAGCGGTTACAACGTGGTTTATTTCGACGTTTCGGCCTAGAGTCTGGCCTTCATCAGAAATCCTGATGAAGGCCAGACTCTAGGCCGAAACGTCGAAATAAACCACGTTGGGACCGCTCACGGAGGATCTACTTAACTATATGCAACGCTACGGCCACTCAACCACCATGCCTGCCTATATATATATATATATATATATATATATATATATATATATATATATATATATATATATATATATATATATATATATATATATATATATATATATGACAAAGCAGGCGTTGAAATAAAGAAGAACTGGAACTGGACAGGGGTAGGCCGGTGACGTAGCACGTGGGCAGGATAGCCGCTGGTCATTAAGGGTAACTGATCGGATTATCAGAGAAGCAAACACATGAAGGGGAGACAGAAACTTAGGTGGACCGATGGGATTAACCCGTTGACAAATATTACATGACAGCAAAATGCACAAGACTGGGTTGCTTGTTGCTTGACACAGATCACGCGAGAGGCCTATGCCCTGCAGTGGTCGTGAGCAGGCTGATGATATATATATATATATATATATATATATATATATATATATATATATATATATATATATATATATATATATATATATATATACTTGCTTGTTTTCAAACACGCTAATTTTCGCGACCTCCCATGGCGGCCCCGCAGCAATGACCTAGTGTGCCATGCGCTAATTCACCAATTGCGGATAAACTGGCGGTTAAGAGGGATGTTTGAGCTTGTATGGTCATTTCTCGACACAAGAGAAAGCAATTTTCTAGCTGGATTTCAGAACTCATTCCAGGCCGCATTTCACGCTCTAATAGTTGGCTCGCGTGAACGCGGGAGCTCTGGCTACCGATGGGCAGCGTCTCCTGACCACGACGAAAAAGGGTTGTGGGGCCCCTTTCACGCTCAGTAGCAGAAATTTGCTCAATGCGAAAGTTTACGGAACCGTTATGTTAGGCGCGTCACGGAGGAAGAGTGGTTAGGTATGGTGCTCAGCGGCTGACTCGAAGGTAGCGGTTTCATTCCCGGCAGAATGCTTTGAAACACAAAGGGAGAACGTTTTAGGGGCGAAACTCCTTATAGCGGCACCCGTTCGTCCCCCGTAGTATGTAACAAGTATAACATTTTGACCTCCAAGGTGGTGCCGGTGAGAGACTTCTTCTGTGCGTTGTTGAACAATAAAAAATAGTGCTCAATGTACATGTAAATGGCTGTTAATGGGGAATGAGAGACAGGAGCATTCGGCTTTTAGTTAACGCGCAGGCTGCGATCACCATTAGCAGCCATTGGCATGTACATTGAGCACTATCTGACAAGAAAGGGTTGCTACGTTATACTCGCTGGGTGTAACCTCCTTAGCTTTAGAAAAGTTTAGCGAGCGTTGAGCCGCAGTGCCATGAATACAATGAACTTGTATATACCATGAATGAACTCGAGGTGGTTAAAAATGGGAAGTAGATACGAAGCGCAAGTGGTAAGAAAGTAAAAGCCGAATTCTCCGCCTCTCATTTCCCATTAGCAGCCATTGGCATGTACATTGAGCACTATCTTACTGAAAAAGTTTGCTACGTCATACTCGCTGGGCGTAACCTCCTTGGTTTTCGAAAGGTTTAGCGAGCGTTCGGTCGCAGTGCCATGAATACAGTGAACGAGTATATACCATGAACTCGAGGTGGTTAAAGGTGGGAAGTGGACCCGAAGCGCAAGCCGTAAGAAAGTGTACGTGTGCCACCTCTCGTTTAGTCCTTGGAATGTCCGCTGGATGGCGGTGCTTCTATATGGGGAATATATGATGAAAAGATGCGAGATGGTGGTACTTGGAGTGTTGAATAGATGGACGAACGGACACATAGACAGATGCATGGATGGACGCATGAACGGACGCAGGGGCGGCTGCATGGACGAACGCAGGGACGGACGCACGAACAGATGCACGCACGGACGGGCTGATGGACGCATGGACGGTCACGCTGACGGACGCATGGACGGACGGAAGCAAGAACGAATGGACGGACGAATTCTTCGCCCCACTCTCCATCATTCACTCCGTGGATATGCTGCCATTTTTTTAAAGAGGTGCATGGGACTTGTGTGTTTAGTAAAGTGGTTAACAATTTAGAGTGCTTAGTACTCTACTATGGGAGAGCTGAATGCCGTCCCAAGAATATAAGGCTTGATGTGTGCTTGGAAAAAGTGTTTAACGATTTCGAGTACGTTGTACTCAGCTATGGGAGAGCAGTTACTTTGAAACATTAAATACAGTGCAAGAACAAAACTCGGGAGAAAGCTCGTCACACAAACGCTAATTGCATTCTTCCGGTTCTCTTTGTGACTCCAGTTCTTTCACTGGTTTTTCTTGGACGTGAATGGACATGAGGCAAAACAAAACTAACATCTCCTATTTATGTGTCATTCAATCACACAGTGATTAAATCCGTTAATCTGAACTCACCATTTGATCCCGCTGGAGCGTCGAATTCCGCCCTGAAGGCAGTCTGCAAGCAGTACTGCCGCTGTACAGAAAAGCCTTTCCGTTCGAGAAACTCGCACAGTTTGTCGTGAGCCAAGACTTCTTCCAATGCCAACTCGGGGTTCTCGAACAAGAAACGACTCAGCTCCCAGAGTTCTTTCGAATGGTCCTCCACCACATTGTTCACTGTGGGCGCGAAATCGGCGGCAGACATGCCTATTTAGATGTCCAAGAATAGGCAAGACAGACTGGCCAAGTCTGAATTTCAGTTTTCTGAACCTACGGTTTGATATCCCTTACGACCGCACGCTATTAGATGCACTATATTAGTGATTTGGGCACTTAAGTTGTACAGAGCTTTCTGTAGTCTATTTTAGTTTGCCCTTGAGTCTGACTGATTTTATAAGGAACAAAGAAAAAGGTACTTTGTGCCCATGATTTCTACAACTTCCTCTCTCTTTGTGCACGTCAGTTTCCGGGCACAAGCAATGGATATAATGTCGATCGTGCCAGATCACACAAAATAAAACAAAGATTTAACTCGAATCCTGAATGCACAGCTGTTCTCCGATGACAAGTCCCCAGTGCCAGTGCTGCACTGACAGGCGAAATTTACTATAAATCGCTGTAAACAGGATGAGATCCCAATTATTTCGCGCACGTCGGAACAGACCTAGACACCAAAATTGAGACACATTTTTTCTCCACACGTACTTCACTGGTTTGCCGGCACACAGACCTATCTGATTTAAGGAGTTATTGTGGGGCGGCAGAAACACAAGAGCCGTGTATGAGGAATGCTCTCGTTAGAGGCTCAACAACAATTTAACCATCTCCTCAAGTGATCCACCCAAAGAGATTATCATGACAATTTTATTCGACCTGCATTTCAGCGAAACTGCTTTGCTTAGGAGCCAAAGCTATGAACCATTGTTACAATAGAAGCCAAGTGAATAACTGCGGCCGTAAAATTTTCTGAAATGAAAAAAGAAAAGATCAAGACCTTGTTCTCACTACAAGGAGCGATATACGCTTACCGCGGGTCAAGTATTGGGCTCCCTAACTTTAAGCACAATAACAGTAGCGTGGTATAATAAGTTTTAAAGCTTAAAAATTACACAAAGGCAGCTGCACAAAGATTAGCCGTCCAAATATGACTTCTAATAAACTGCACGCAATCATCATTCCGCGAGACAATTTTCTGCCGAAGACTTTTTAAACAAACTGCCAGACAGAAGGACGGACGATTCAAGGTTTGCCGATAAAAACCCTCCGAAGCTTCGCCCCATTTGTCATCATTCACTCCGTGGATATGCTGCATTTTTTTTAAATGCGAAGGATTTCTTAGTGAAATTCGGCGACTTTGAGCGTATCTATCTATATATCTAGCCGCTTACGTTTGGGGGCTCATGTGGTCACCCCGTTAACATGGCGTGAACCAAAATTAGCATGGAAGGGTAAGATGTTTTGAGGAATATGATGCGCTGGTCAAGAGATCAATAATGTCACAATACCATCGCGTACGTCATCAGACACTTCTCGCCAAACTGTGACACATATCCCCGGGCGGGTTTATGCTGCTGGTATGCGGGTATGTGCCACAGGTGATTGACACTTAGTATCTACCTAGGATGAATGAGAACACACATAGGCAATAATAACGCTCGAGCGTTAATAAATTCAAAAAATCGGTAGCGTAGACCCGACGAATGCAAAGAATAAATGTGAGAGTCCCAGGTGGAATCGAACCGAAGCATTCTGTGTGACAATGAAGCATTTTTCACGCAGCTACGCAGGGTCTTGGAACTATTTTTGAAATAGACGCTAATCTTCCTGAAACGTCAACAGTGGTTGCAGTGCTGCCCACCCAATTTTATAAACATTACATATGTACTACTTTGATACAGCTGTCACGTTGGGTTAACGTCAATTGTGGTTAGTTGCCATGCGCTGAAGTTGATTGATGTAGCAGTGTCCAGGGCCAGCATCTTCCCAAGCATCTGCGCTTCATCTCAGCTTCTGGTGTCGCTACTATGCATGTTCCAGTTGGCATCGCTGCGCAAGTGCAAACAACTGGTTATATAATCATCTGAACTTCTTCATATATCTGTGCGTGCAACATCTGTACATATATTTAGCGTCATTTCAAGACGTCTCGCTCAATAAAAATTTGCAACATGGTCACATTTGCTCCGCATGCTTCGCATAACGTAGATTCTCATTACGTGGGATCTGCCGATTTTTTTTTATTTCGGAAAGTGTTTCATGACGTACACGACGTGATTGTGACTTTATTCATCTCACAATCAGCGAGTTGTTCTCAACAAACTACCTTATTTTCCCGTATTAATTTAGGTGTACCCCAAGTAAAGGGGTTGATCATGAGAGCACCCAGACATAAACAGATAGATAGATAGATAGATAGATATATAGATAGATAGATAGATAGATAGATAGATAGATAGATAGATAGATAGATAGATAGATAGATAGATAGATGGCTAGATGGCTAGATGGCTAGATGGCTAGATAGATAGATGGCTAGATAGATAGATAGATAGATAGATAGATAGATAGATAGATAGATAGATAGATAGATAGATAGAAGGCTAGATAGATAGATAGATAGATAGATAGATAGATAGATAGATAGATAGATAGATAGATAGATAGATAGATAGATAGATAGATAGATAGATAGATAGATAGATAGATAGATATATAGATAGATAGATAGATAGATAGATAGATAGATAGATAGATAGATAGATAGATAGATAGATAGATAGATAGATAGATAGATAGTGGGGAATACTGGACACACTAGGTATGGAACATGTAGTCACTAATCTTTTAAAGGATATCTATAAAGGTAACAAGGTAGTTATAAAGTGGGAAAAACAGGTATCCAAGCCTGAAGAGGTAAAACGGGGGCTTAGGCAGGGGTGTCCCCTGTCACCCTTATTATTCATGATGTACCTACAAGGATTAGAGGCCAAATTAGAGGGAAGTGGACTGGGCTTCAACCTCTCTTTAGTCAAACAAGGAAAACTCATTGATCAGGCACTACCAGCATTAATGTACGCAGATGATATAGTGCTAATGGCCAACAACAAGGAAGATTTGCAGTGATTGATGGACATCTGCGGTAATGAGGGAAATAGGCTAGATTTCAGATTCGGTAAGGAAAAATCAGCAGTCATAATTTTTAATGTTATTGAAGGTAGTGGCCTCAGAATACAGGAGGTCACGCTAGAGATAACACAAATACAAATATTTGGGCGTATGAATAAGGAATGGGACCGAGTACCTAAGGGAACACGAAATATGCGTGACGACTAAAGGTAACAGGAATGCAGCAGTGATGGGAAATAGGGCAGTGTGGAATTACAATAGGTATGATGTTGTGAGAGGAATACGGAAAGGGGTCATGGTTCCTGGCCTGACGTTCGGCAATTCGGTCTTGTGCATGAGATCACAAGTTCAAGCAAGATTAGAAATTAAACAACGTGGAATAGGTAGGCTTGCCTTAGGAGCTCACGGGAATACACCAAATCAGGGAGCACAAAGTGATACGGGATGGACGTCAGTTGAGGGCAGGGAAGCTAGCAGCAAGATAAAATTTGAGAAGCGATTGAGAGAAATGGGGGAGGAGCGTTGGGCTAGGAAATTTTCAGCTACTTGTACATGAATAATGTCGATATAAAATGGAGAAAGCGAACCAGAAAACTGATGAGTGAATACTTATAAAACAGCAGAGGGCCAAACCAAAAAGAATTATCGGTTAAGAAGAAGGTGAAGAAAGCTGAGACCAATATGTAGAGAATCGGCATGATTAAGAAGTCCGCACTAAAGATCTACTGAACTTTCAAGCAGGAAATCGCCTAGGAAAGGTCCTATGATAATACTTGGGGTAGTTCTCTACTGTTTGAGGCCAAGACGGGAGTATTGCGAGCCAAGACATATCGGGCCAAATACGAAGGAGTAGACACGGTATGCAGTGTGCGTGGAGAAGAGAAGGAAACTGCCGAAACTTTATAATGTTCTGTAAAGGGCTTCACCCTATAGTTCAGGATGATGGCGCAGAGGTTTTCAAAGCACTAGAGTTTAGGGACAGGGAGAGCCAAATAGACTTTCAGCGGGGAGAATTTACTAGAAGAAAGTTGTCTGATTGGTGGCTAAAGTCAAGGCATGAGAGAATATTAAGCCCCTCACTGCAAAGCACCAATCCTAAATCACACTAGTTAAAGAAAAAAATAAATCAACTTTTTTGTTCACTAAAGATTATGGCTTGGTGGCGCTGGCCACCGCCCGATCTAAAGGTACAGCCACATCAATCAATCCATCCATCGATCTTGCCGCTCCACCGTGTGTGGCAGATCCTGGAAACTTTCTCGGCTGACAATCCATCACTTAGCAATTTGACACGACACATTCATAGACATCGATTTCGTTTATCGATATATCTAGCACGTCACTGCTTTTGACACGAACGCCAGTGGTATCTACTCTACACTCTTAGAAAAAAGTTAGTAAAAAGGTGGCAACTGCAAGCAGGGGCGTAGTAACTGCAGCACTTACTAGCTATCTCAAACCATTACTACATTTTGCAACCTGTTTACTACCTACGTTAGTAAACAGTTACTAGCTGCAGCCGTTACTAACTTTTTTGCGACCTGTTTACTGCCTATGTTAGTAAACAGTTAGTAACTGGAATGCATTCGTTACTACCTTTATTGCTTCGTTACTACCTTTTTGCCACCCGGCTGCTGACTATTCAATCCGAAACAGTGTGTGATTCCGATTTTGATAATTCAGGAGAGGAATCGTCTCGACGTGTCATCATTAGACGCAAAATTGACGCAGGAGATATCGATAGATCAAGAAAACAATTGTTTAAATTACGCGACCGAGATATGTAAACCTCATTCTGATATTGTCGAAACGAAGAAGTACAAGTCAATAAACCATAAGCAAGTGCTACTTGCGTTTTAATAGACAATTACAACAAACTTAGTATATTACAGAAAATTAACAAGACCGACGATTCCAAATAAAAAGACGGTCACAATTAATCCGGAGGACGGTCACAATTAATCCAATGTGGTGTTTCTCCAAATTTGATCGTTGTTTTGGCACGTGAAACCCCGAAAACGATTATTACCTTTTAACCGCTGGTATACTAGCTGTGTGAAGCATTCAAATGCACTGAGACTATGTTAATAAGTACGGTACCTTGTTTCGGCCACTGTAAATAATGCCTTTTTGTGGCCCTTTTATAATAAAAAGATATGACATATATATCATATATCATATATCATTGACATATATTGTCAATGAGACCAGAACAATACATCCAACCACTCACCGCTCGCAGTTCAAGACACCGGCATGCCGACTCTCTAACGCCCTTCAATGCTAGAACTAACATTTTCAAATTCTCCTTTTTCCCGCGCACTGTAACCGAATGGAATCAATTACCAGCATCATTCATAAATAGCATAGACTCAATTGAACATATTGTATCTTGACCTGTATTGTTAAAGTGTTAAATGTCTTTCTTATTCATTGTTTCAGTTATGTCCTTATTCTTCGCGTTTTTTATGTTCTTGATCTTCTGTTGTCCTTATTACGAGCTTTGTAAATACGTCCCTCCTGCTTGGGCCCTTCACTGGGCCTGCAGCATTATGTAAATAAATAAATAAATATATTTTTTTAAATAGGGCTCATTAAAAGTCTTGTGCTACGTCCCCAAACACACGCAGTAAGGTAGTATGTTATAGTGCTGTAGATTTATATTTGCTATAATTCATTCAGAAAGACAAGTGCTTCCCTGTGCCAGACATGCATTTGCAAAGTAGGGGCAATAGATATATACCACACGTGTACTTGCTCCTGTAGCGTAAAAAGATAGTGAAAACATTCTTTCGTCGGCACACACGCGCGTCGGACACAAGGATTATGTGCTCCGTAGGAGTGGCGTTTGCGGCACATACTAGCCGCGGTGACAAGATGACCGAAGACCAAGACACAGGATACGAGATTATTTTGCCATCACTGCCCAAGGAATGCGTTGCGAAAAAAAAACTTTGCTTTTACACGGTGATGTGCATGGCAGATCGTATCGAGTAGAAGATTTCTGAGACGTGCTCGGACCTACAAGACTGCTGCCGGAGGTGTTGGCACTGGGGGCCTATCAGATAAATCATGTCTGGGCAGTCACCACGAACAACGTGGACGCTACGAGACGCTTACTGGATGTGAAGGAGCTGAAAGTCAAGGGTCGACGCTGCATCATCGTAGACCCCCAGGATCAGCAGGTGCGGCTGCGTCTTCTTTGGCTGCTATATGGCGTCAACGATGAAAACGTGCGAACGGCGTTCGCGGCTTTTGGAAAGGCCGTACAAGTTACCAGGGAGCACTGGCGTGTTCAAGGAGTCAGCGACAAGGGGTCAACCACACGGACTGTGCTCCTTAAGCTCTAGAGTGGCGTGAAGGTTGAAGATCTCCTGCATCAAATAAGGGTGGCTGGTGAACTGGCACTTGTGGTTGCACCTGGTCGGCCAATAGACTTGCGCTTCCAAGGTACCGGCCATGTTAGAAGAGAGTGTAAGGTACCCCGATACTCGCGTTGTCGGCGGTTTGGCCACAGCGAAGATGCGTGCATGCGCACGTACGCATCGGCTATCGGATCAGCTGAAGGTGAAGACACAGCAGAGTTGGTGATGGACGCAACCGAGGCTGAAGACGCGGCGAAAGGCACAGGTGACGTGTTGAACCCAGAAGCTTCAACAGGTACAGCCACACCGACTGGTGTTGATGAACCAACAGCTTAAGCAGATATAGCATCTGGGGAGGCTACTGAAGAGCCAGCCGGCCAAACCGAAGAAGGCTTCACAAGCACCCCATCGAAGGAGCCTGAGCCGGTGGAATTAACCGAACTTCCAGTGTCGTGCAAGAGTATTAATGGTGGGGCGCCAAGCAAAAGACCCCGCGAGCAGTCTGCAGGACAGCGTGAGGTGTCCAGTGAAAAGCATAAAGAGGGGCCACCTGCGAATGCGACTTCGTTCAGACGCAGCAGCACAAGGCTGCGTCCCAACCCGATAATGGACAAACACTGGCCACCTTTGTCCTCCAATTGCACGGGTCCACCTGGAGGCTCCCAAGATGTCTAGCTCTATGGTAGACGCTGAAGGTAAGCATCATGCCCCGGGCTAACGTCTTCACTGTGTAGACATGGCTTTTGCACCGAAACTTAGAGTGGCAACGTTAAATGTTCGAGGTCCTGCCGCCAAACAGAAACAGAGCCAAGTCTACAGGCTGCTCGTGGATCATGATCTGGATGTACTAGCTGTACAAGAAACAAAAGTAGACGGCGAGGAGGAAACCCGGAGCATGGTGCTGAGGTTTACGGAGCGTTACTACGCAATTGTAAGTCAAGCAATAGGCACGTCTGCAGGCTGTGTTTTGTTCATTATGAAGTTACCGGGTCTGGTAGTGCAAGATACCTTCTCTTGCCCGTCTGGTAGATTGGTTTCCTGTGATATTGTGTTCAATGAATGTCAGTGGCGTATAGTGTGTATTTATGCACCGAACATTTGCGAGGAGCGATCACTTTTTTTTTTTCAAGCCTAAAGCAGCACTCCACTTTAGAAAGGAAATCTGTATTACTTGGTGATTTTAACTGCGTCCTCAACGGGCGAGATCGGGCAAACGGACGCGCCATTTAGGATAAAAGTAGTAGGACGCTAGCGGACGTAGTTACTGAATTTGAGTTAGAAGACGTGGGCAGCTGTACGGAGGCAACGCGGGATGTGCGTTTCACACATTTTCAGGGGAATAGCCATGCGCCCCTTGATCGCATTTACGTGTCGCTTGAATTAATAGCCCACTGCAAGACATATGCTGTCTACCCAATAGACTTCAGTGATCATTTTTTAGTTAAATGTGATATGGGAGAGAAAACAAAAGGTGGAACTATCTCACTGGAGCCGTGGAAGATGAATTCCACTTTGATCACTGACGAATATTTCTTAGATCAGGTAATGAACTGCATCAATGAAATAAAAATGGATGATGAAGCTAAACTTGCAGAACAATAAGAAGAGTTCAAGCAGCGAATAAAAATAAAAGCTATTGATGGTTCTTGCGCATTGAGTTACGAAAGGAAAAAGAAAGAAAAAGAACTCCGAAAGACTTTGGAAAGACTAATCGACTTGGAGGGCAAACAACCGGGAGAGTATAAAATTGACATACGCAATATTAAGCAGAAACTTGCACTGCATGACGAGGAACGCTACCGCGATGCACTCGTCCGTGCTAGGGCTGAGGCTTTAGCGGCTGGAGAGACGCCAACCAAAAGAGCGTTAGGGGTGGAGAAAACGAACGCTTGACGGAATCATATCGAAAAAATAGAGAAGGATGGTCACGAAGTAACCGATACGGACAGCATTTTATCCGTGTTTTCAAGTCACTTTGAAAACATTTTAGCGTGTATACAGGTAAACCTAGAAAGATTTAAAGAACAATATTTAGGACGCATGCCGCAAGTGAGTGAGGAAGTGAAAAACGCTTTGGAATTATCTATATCTGCATCTGAAGTTGAACGGCCGATTTATAAGTTAAATCCTGGGAAATCTCCAGGACCAGATGGTCTTTGTGCCAAGTGGTACAAATGTTTTAAAAGTGAATTGTCTTGAATACTTGCGGGCGTTTTTATAGAGGCATATGAGCGAAAGAAATTACCACCATCCTTTGGTGAATCGCGTACTGTTCTGATTCCGAAAACAGACGAGGTTGAAAAGCTCAGGCACGTCACAGCGTACAGGCCAATCGCACTGACAAACGTAGACTACAAAATAATAATGAAAATTGGGTGGCTAGACTTCAGTCAGTCATAAAAGATATCGTCGGTCCACACCAAACGTGTGGAATCGAAGGTCGGTCCATAGTTACAAATGTTCATAAAATGCGATCCGTGCTCGAATTTGTTGACACCAGTCAAGCTCGTGTGGCCATACTCCAGCTAGATCTGGAGAAAGCGTTTGATAGCGTTGCCCACGCTCTTTTGTTCGCAGTATTGAAGCACAATAATGTTGGTAAGGTAATTATTGACGGTGTAGCTATGGCATATTGAACTGGTAGTACGAGACTAATTATCAACAAGACATTGGGCTCCCCTATTAGAATTGAGCGCTCAGTGCGTCAAGGTCGCCTTGTTAGTCCACTGTTGTTTTGCATCTATATTGAAACTTTATGTCGGTCGATATATGGCAGAATGACATCATTAATGGGTTTAGAGTACAATATTCAGAGGTAAAGCTACTCGCATACGCTGATGATGTTGCGATTTGTAGCACTTCCTATGAAGTTATTGAAGAATCAATCAGAGTTTTTATATCTTTCGCCGAAGTTACAGGAAGCCACATAAACTGGGGTAAATGCCTCGGATTCTGGCATGGATATTAGCCTTCAACACCAGAATTTTTTGCAGCCATTAAATGAACACCAACGGCAGTTAAATATCTCGGAATACCGCTCAAGTCATACAAAAGTACTGATGAATATTGGACACAGCAAACGATAGAAGTTAGAGAAAAAGCGAATAGGTGGAATGCAACTTATCTGTCCATGTTTGCTAGGGCTCAGCATGCAACTGGTTTTTTTTTTTGTCTAAGCTGTGGTATGTGATGCAAGTGCTGTACTGTTCCCGGGTCAATGTGCAAAAATTACATCGGGTGTTTGCAATATTTGTGTGGGGGTCTAACAGGGAAAAGCGCAGTCGCACGAATTTGTTTAGACGGGTGAAGTGTGGAGGCCTTGGGGTAGGACATCTGTTTATCAAGCAGTTAGTAAATAGATTTTCCTTTTATCGCGAGACAAGAGATCCTTTCCTACTAACAGTGTGTCAATCAAGGCTAAGTAGACTGTTGCCCGAGTTTGTTGTGAGCACTCATGTTACCACAGGGGCTGTGCAAGGATACATGAAGGAAGTTGTGGCCAGCGAGCGGTTTTTGTGTGTTCGTTTTTCCACTGACTACCTGTGGTCTGTTGGAAAGAAAAAAAAACTGTACAAAGATTTATGTGACACGATGCTCCCCATACCACGGTACAGAGCGCTATATACAGCACGCAAGGGTCAGAATGTACTTAAACGAGTTAAAAAAATGCCAGCAGCTCCAAGTGCAAACACGTTCTTTTTCAAATTACGCACCGGAACACTTCCTGTAAAAACCTTCCTAGAGGAGCGTGGGTTTTATATGCCTTGGAGATCTCACTGTCTAATCTGTAAGAAACCGGAAACTACTGACCATGTTTTCCTGCACTGTTGGGAAGGAGTTTATTTTTGGGACGTATTACAAAGGGCAATCAAAAAGGAGTTCCCGTTAGACCCTCACGGATTCAGATATTTGGTAATAGAGAATGAGGACGCATTACCTTTTGATTGTATCATGATGACTGCCTTGCACATTATATCAGTATATGGCGCTCTAGAATGGCTGGATTTCATTGTGACGCAGACAAGAGACCAGCAAGAGAGTATTTTAAAAAAAGCATCTCAAGATCACTCGAGGTAGTAAGAACAGACGAATGTGTACCTTTATGGGTAGAAAGGGTAGAAGCCCTACTGAGCATGAAGGAATTCTAGGACGTGATGTGTTATAGTAATGCTTGACGGCCTTAGTTATTTTCAAGTTTTTTGTATTGTTCGTTGTGAATTGTAATATAATTATCTTAGCAACACGTTTGCGAAGTTTAACCGGAAATAAAAAAAAAGATAGTGAACTTCTTAGGTCTATGTATTCTTCGCGTTCATTGCACTCCACGCAAGGTTACCAGAAGCTGTGTAGTAATGAGGCATTGATTGACCTACATTAGCGATGAAGGAAAAGTATGCCAAGATAAATGAACAGGGTAGTATCGGTTGCTATTTTTTTGAAAACCTTTAAATGATACTGCCCATGGGTGGTAACGGCTAGGGTAGTAACAGTTACCGAATGCTGGTAGTAACAGCAAAGGTGGTAAGTGTTACCACACTCGCCGTTACTAACTGCGCTTACTACCAGGGTTGTAACATATTTGACAAACCGTTACTACCCCAAAGTTAGCAAGTACTACTACCTTTTTTGTAAGAGTGCATCGCAAGCACTTGTAACAGGGTTGAAAATCTTTAACAAAACGACCCTTTGATCACAAGCTGTCCACTGAAACAGGTTAGAAGAAACTAAGCACGCTCTTCTACATGATTCCCTGCGTATATGCGTATTACTCTGAATTCAATGGCGCAATAAACAAAGTTACAATAAATCATTCTGTCTGACTGGCATGATGGTGATGATGATGATGAACAAACTTTATTTAATTAGCAGAAAGATCCTCCTCCCCTTTCAGGTGAGAGAGGGGAAGGGAGGACCAAACCTAGACGGCGGCCATGATCCCATGGGCCCTGGCGGCGTCTTCGGCCTGCCGTCACTGGCATGAAAAAGAAACTTTACACAAGGCCCTGAAGTGTTTTTTTTTTGACAAAAAGAACACAACCCGCAGATGTTCCTGTGGCATGGATCACGAGCACGTAATACTGGCTAGTGAAACGGCGCATCATGCTCCTTCCTGGTCTCCCGCTCTTCGTCTACCTTGGTTTCCTGGACGGCTAGTATACGTCTACATCTTGGTGCGTCAACAGACAGAAGAGCGGACTTCACCTACGCCTAGCCGCCAACCCTTTTACGTTAAGCGTAATGAATGGCGGAGTCAGTGCCATAGTGAATTATTCGCCAAAAGAGTAGGCCCGGAGCACGGTGCTTAGATAGATAAATATGCGGGGTTTAACGTCCCAAAACCAAAATATTATTATGAGAGACGCCGTAGTGGAGGGCTCCGGAAATTTCAGCCACCTGGGGTTCTTTGATGTGCACCCACATCTGAGCACACGGGCCTACAGCATTTCCGCCTCCATCGGAAGTGCAGCTGCCGCCGCATGGTGCTTACCTTTCACGACGAGCCCTCAGCTAGTTGCTGCTTCCCGGTGCTGTTTTTTTTTTTTTTGCGTTGCCCACCAGTCACTTGTCGCTAATGATTTTCCGCTAAGGTTTGAAACTAAGCCGCCTCTATTGTGGCGCCTTTGCAGGTGGCTTCTGGTGGTTGGTGAATGACGCCCCGTTCATCTCCACGAAGTCGTCGAGTAAACGCTCCAGCTTGGCGCTGGTCACACACACCTCGTTATCACTGTCCGCCGTCGTCTCGCCCTTACCCTCCGTTGTGTCGGCTGCCTCAATTAGAATCACGTCCATCCCCACCCGCTCAACTGGATTGCTGACGGGGTGTTGGCTGGCCGGTGTAGTCAATTGCATAATTGCCTCCGGAACCTTCCATGTGTCCGCCGGCACCACCCCATCAGTCGTCACAGTGACCACTGGGCTTCTGACGCATTTGGCGGCCTCCTCCGCCTCGGCCGCGTCCATGACGTGCTCAGCCATCACCTCTTTCATCGCTGGCCCCGTTGCACTGGTGTACGTACGTTTTAACGCAGTCGGCTTTCACGTGTCCGAAACGTTTGCAGCGTGCGCAACGGGGAACCTTGCACTCTCGCCGGACGTGCCGTGTGTATTGGCAGTGCAAGCATTGCACCAGCCGACCAGGTACAACCAGAAAGGCCAGTTCTCCGTCGATCTTGATCCGGTGCGGAATGTCTTCGATTTTGACGCCGCTTTTCTGCTTCAGGAGGGCCGCCCTTGTGGTCAAGAACTTGTCGGACATTCTCGGGACACGCCACCACTCGCGGCTTACCTCCCCCGCCTTGCCGAAAGCGCTGTCCGTACTTCATTGTCATTCCCCCGTGCAGCAGCCATTGTATTCGAAGCCGCGCTTACTGGTCCTGTGGGTGAACGAGCACGAAGCACCACCCCTTCACCTACAGCTTCTTCTAAGCGAGTAGGTGTTTCGGGGGCGGGGGGGGGGGGGGAAGCAGCATCATTCAATGTCCCCGCTCACACGTGGTTAACCCGGTTTGCACCGAGGCTTACAACCTCCGGCAGCAAGAACATCGGCGCCAATGCGTCACTGAAATCTTCGACCTTGTATGGCCTCGCACGTACAAAGGTGAGCACTTTTACGGTGAACACGGCTGAGCGTGACAGTGTTCTGCGGAGCGCCAGCGCGGCCGCGCATGGAATCTAAGTGGCGCACACGAGCGCGCCGCTCTTGTTGTACTATAGACAAGCGAGCCCGACGGTTAGCTAGTACCGAACAGCGCACTCAAGTGACGTAGTTGACACTTGTGTCCACATGCGCGTTTGTTGCTGCGCTTCGGTGAGCGCCCGCGCCAGCACACTGGCGCTACAAGCAAATTATGTTAATAAATCACGAAAAAACACTGATTCTCTCTTGAGCCAAACTGTTCTTTGTAAATAACTTATATTTCGGGATTTATACATGTGAAATTATCTCCATCTTATGAAGCTGGGTAAAATACAAAAAGGACCAAACAAATGCACAACACCTTACCCCCGTGCTATCGCTAGAATTGCAATAGTAAAAATCATTTCAAGCAAGGCACTTTATGCTGGCAATTACCCAAACATTTATTACCCTATAAAAGATATTCATACCCCAAATATATTTGTTCGAAACCACAATAGGTTCGACCTTTTGCAGGCCATGATATTTGTATTTAAGTCATTACATGGTGCTTTGTTCGTTGACCTAATTGAATTGACTTGTGCTTAATGTTATTCTTAGATATGAGCACGAAAGCAAAGGTAAGTACAAGTGAAGAGAGTGCACGCACACAGACGCTGTGTGTGTGTACTCTCTTCCAACAAGAGGAGCTACAGGGGCTGGTTGATGTTATGTCAGCCCTCTTCCTTTGTCTTTGTCCTTTTTTTTTGCCCACACATCTACGAAGAATAACATACAAAACAAGCCTGCATCGCTAGCATTGAGCTCATCAGTACGTGTCCTAAAAAGAAAAATTTTTTTAATTATGAACGTAGTACAACGGGCGCAACTTACCATCTTGCTGCGCAGCATTGCTGCCAGAAATCGCCACGCTGGCTTAAAATCGACGAGTGATTTTTTCTATACTTTCCCAGAAACGCGCGACGCGACAAGCGGCGGCAACAGATGGGCCTGCCGCTTGTCGCTGTAACTAAAAAATGGTGTTCATGCGATGGAGCCTTGAATGGTTTAGAAAACACACGATGCAATTAATGGCCCTACAGCTGATAAACAAGTCCAATCTTTGGAAACATCTGATTCCGGAGCAACGGCAGAGAGCAAAAAAATTGCCCGCAGCTTCCCTCGGGGGAACACTGAGGAGGATGCGGACCATATAATTGGTTAACGGGGTGTTAAAGTGCGACTTACTTGGGTCGATGGCTAAATTGGTTAACGTGGTTGTGAAATGGGGTGTTAAATTGCGACTTACTTGGGTCGATGGCTAAATTGGTTAACGTGGTTGTAGGAGGGGGTGTTAAATGAGTGAACACGTACACACGTATGCGAAAGGGCGGCGCTGGTCGAAGGGACGTCGATCATTGTGTTTGTGGATTCGTTGGAATTCATTTCACCGCGACCTTGGACGTCGACGCGCCGTACAAACCAACCGACGAGCGGCAACTGAGCGAGCGAGCGCCGACCTTGAGTATATATACAGCACGACGGCGCATGCACTGTCAGCTGTTGAATGTTCTCGAAGCGCGACGCCACATGCGCGTCCACTGGAGAATCAGGAGAATTGTAGATGTCGAACGCGGTGTGTAGAGGAGGAAGGGTGCACAGATGGTGGAGGAGTGAAGCGCGCACGGTGTGTAGAGGAGGAAGGGATGCACAGATGGTGGAAGAGTGGGCGACGGCGCATGCGCGCGCGTCAGCTGTCGAATGTTCGAGAAGCGGTGCGGACGGCGCACTACAAGGCGCGAGTATAAGATGCTCCGCATCTAAAATAGACAGCCAGATGTGGGGTGGCAGCAGTGAATATTTTTCGCTGCGGACGCTATCCGTGGCACAGGTTTGATTCTGTTCCGGCTCCTTCTCCGACTTCATTCTTTACGAATGTATATACAATAGAGGCCACACAACTGTGACACGTATCTCAAAGCGCGTCTTCAGTTAGTTAAGCGATACACTACTGTGATGAAACGTTGAACTTGCTTCGGTCCTCTGTAGGAACTGTTCAAACTGGAGTGTTGGCTGCAGTTTTGGTTAGGTATGGACAAGCTAGAGTATGGAAATAAAGTTGTTCCACTTAAAGTGTGCATTAATGTGAACTGAAATGACAAATCATTCATCTCACATGAGCTAGCTCTGTCCATGCCCCATCATGGCGGTCTAGTGGTTAAAGTATTCGGCTGCTGACCCGCTGGTCGCGGGATCAAATTCCGGCTGCGGCGGCTGCAATTTCGGTAGAGGCGAAAATGCTGTAGGCCTGTGTGCTAAGATTTGGGTGCACGCAAAGAACCTCAGGTAGTCGAAATTTCTGGAGCCCTCCACTACGGCGTTTCTCCTAATGATATGGTAGGTTTGAGACGTTGAACCCCACATATCAATCAATCAATTAGCTCTATCCATTCGCGTCTTCCAAAATATAGCATAAATGAGGTGTTTTCTGGCAGTTTCTTTCGGTGCTGTGTAGTGATACTTCGGCCGATAAGCTTTGCCTGGTGACCGAAAGGACATTGTTATAAAAAGATAAAAAACGGTCGAGTACTTGCTATGGCTACGCGATAACTCTTCCGGCTTATCTATGGGCACGCTGATAAGTCGTCGGACCAGAGAAAGCGTTACACTTCCCTAGAGTTTGTAAAAGGTCGGTGTGCTTGCACTCACCTGTCACCATGCCTCCAGAGCTTCATTCGTATGCTGTATTCGGATTCTCCGAAAACCTCGACTGGAGTACCTTGCACTTCGTGAAACCAATCGATGACATCAGAGTATGCAGTGCCTGCAAAGTTGTTGCTAAGAAGGCCGCCTTTTTGCCGTGTCGACATGTTTTATGCGAGCCTTGCTACGAGCGGTGGAAACCAGGGGTAAAGGTGTGCTTCCTCGATGGCGACCTGTGTCCAGAAAGCGAAGTCCATTGGAGGGTGTTCCCGGTGGAGAGAATGATGAAGTCTGAGGTAGGAAGCGCATTACGCTTATCGATGGGTAGCAGTCGGAGATATTACGACGCAGCAACAGAAAAAGACCCATGATTCGGAGGAAATAGAGCAAGGTTATTAAGGGCAGACGCAACTTCGCTGCTAGGGATAAACGTACTGTAGGGATAAACGTACTGTATAGGGATCGATGCTGTAAGTCACAGCGACGTTTTGGGTAAAATCGCCAGTGGGCGGTGCCTTCAGGTGTTGATAAAATCGCACTGCTCTGATTGAATATGCATGGAATAGGAGGAATGTGTGGAAATGACGCTTTGAAGGAACAAATCGTGGATGTCACGGTCATCATGAGTCATGTTTAAGGACAGTGGTTGATGTAAAAAGCGTGTTCTTAAAGCCTAGGCAGTGCAAGTGACCGTGGTGCAGTGGATAGCGTACCCAGCGCCAATTTTCGTCAACCGGGAATTCATGGCTTTCAAACGCGTTGAAGGAACTTTTCGTCTTTTGATCGTCCATATTGTTCGACACCCCTTTGCGTTGTAAATACGTTACTGCAGCCTCGATAGATTCTGTTTTAAAGCACTTTTGTCTTAATAGTGACTTTGGCTTTCTAGATGTGTTCGGAGAATACTTGAAAAACCGGTTCGCATAACTTTTTTTTGGTTGTTACCTCTTTTATAACTGTTCCTAGCGCTTTTACGCGGCAAAATCTACCCATGCTGCAGTCATTTCAAGCATTCGATGGCCACCGCATGCATTGTCATCCTATGAGAGATGCCGACATCAGAGGACTTTCGCAAAAAAATTACGGCATATTCACGGGGTGAATGATGATGAATGGGCGAAGCTCCGGAGGGATTCATCGGTAAGCTGTGAATCTTCCGTGTAATTCGCCCAGTCGATCATCATGTAAAGACGTGAGAAACGCTGTGTGCGTATATACACAAATCAACTTTTATTTGTTCTTAGACGATGGATGGCTTGCGATGTCCCTTGCCTCGCGCGCTCGCACATCAGGATTCTGTCTGCGAGCGCGCGCTGCTGCCGCCTTGCGCTCTCTCCGCTGTGCAGCCTTATCCATCCGGCGACTTCGAGCGCGCGCCAACAGCGAACGGATTTTATTACAACGCTCCCCCTAGCGTACGTCGCCGCACTAAATCGAACGATTGCCTTCAACCAATGACACGCGCCATATGTGACATCATTCCTATTTTATAAGATCTCGCGTCTTTCATCAACTACAAGTACCGCTTTCTAGTTTATAACATCTTGCATCTTTTCATCATCAGCTACAAGTACCACCATCTAGTAAACACTACAAGAACTAAACGAGAGGTGGCTACATACAGGAGACGGTACCGCCATCTAGTGAACACTGCAAGAACTAAACTAGAGGGGGCTACATACAGGGGACGGTACCGCCATCTAGTGAACACTGCAAGAACTAAACTAGAGGTGGCTACATACAGGCTACAGAGGACGCACAGCCCACGCCCTAAGGAGCTTCGCCCCTAAAACATTGTAGTCTTCTGATAGGGTAAGAGGAATGTCAAAAATAGCAGCATACCAATGGTATAGCACGAGGCGAATCTGGATAATATGCGTACGCATAAATACCCCAGTATTAGTTTCACATCACTAAGTGAAAGGATCACCAGCTGGCTTTTCACAGACTTTTCAGAGCACCAATGTTCGGTGAAAAATATGTAGGCAGCCAAAAGTCATATTTGTATCATTCACACATTGAACAAGAGAGAGATGCGAAATGAAATGTTTTTTGATGAGATACCATGTAAAACTCAGCGCTAGGCAGTAGATCTATACAAGAGTATCATGATAGCATTATAAGTATAGTATTCAGTGTTCATATTTATGTATTAACATACACTTGAGGAATGTATTCGTATCACAGGAGTGAAATACATTTAGGATATATCGCTCGTTTCGTGATACTGCACAACATGGCTAACTTTTTTTTTTCGGAATTGAGCTGTGGTGTATTTCCAAAGGGGGGGAAATAAGTTTCTTTTTATGTGAAACACTGAATTATAAAGCGAATGTCGAATTTGTCACGTTTTTGGCCCCCTCTCTAGCGTGTGAGTGTGCGTTTCTAATTGACCTACAAGGATGAAGAGGCCATCTTCGTTGCCACGCTGTCTACCCGACGGAGCCCTCTTCGCCTGTTGCCTCTAGCTGTAATGGGTGCTCGTATAGTATCGATGGTACCCGCATATTCATTCAAGAGTGACCCATACGTCCCAGGCGGACTCTAATTACTGTAGTTCCTGATCGGGAACTTTGAGCAGCTGTCCTTGTTTCCACGTCCGTTTAGACAGCTGGCTGGAGCGACATGGTATGGTTCAAACCCTCTCAACACCAAAGAACGGGATTTTAGGAAATTCATGTTTCAAAGATGAGTACCGAAGACGACTTCCGTATACGGTCAGAACCGACCCTCCTCATGAGAGCGGAAGTGTTTCCGTACCTAGAAAACCATAAAAATATATTACAATTACGCAAGACTATCCGGTTATTAAGGTGCTACTAATTCACTTTGGCGCCTGTTTTGGTCAGCTACTGAGTAAGAAGAGTTTTTTTTTCTATAGTATTCTGCTGAGGCAGAACCAACGCTGTTTCAAACTTGAGACTATTTGTTTGAGAAGCTGCTGTGGCTGAAATGCAATCAAAACAGCTATCCTAATTGCAAACTGGATCTTAGCACAAAATAAATTTTATTTATTTATTTATTTACAACATACTGCAGGCCCATTTAAGGGCCCCAGCAGGAGGGGCAAGATCATAACATTGCACACGGGTGTAAAACAGCAAGAACAATAAAAGGACACATCATATACAAAAGATACAAAAACGTAGTCATGGTTAAATACGCTCAAGTGCCTCTAAAGGCCGGTTAACAATTGAGGTAGGCAGTTCGAGTCGTTTATGGTTCGAGGAAAGAACGAGTATTTGAAAATGTTTGTTCTAGCAAAATACGGTGTTAATGAATGAGTTTGCCGATACCGGGTTTGTCTTGTCGTAAGCGGTTTCAGGTATAAATCACAGTTTACTGACAGCTTGTTGTTATTTAAAAGAAAAAGAAATTTGAGCCTGTGAATTTTACGACGTTTTTCAAGTCTGGGTATACTGTTTTTTTTCATAAGGTTTGTGGGGGAATCAGTTCTTCGGTACTTGGAGTAAATGAAACGGACCGTTTTGCGTTTGATTAGTTCGAGAGCCTCAATGTTTCTTTTTGTGTATGGGTCCCAGACGATTGAGGCATATTCCAATGAGGGGTGTATAACAGTCAAATAAGTTAGTTTGTTTACAATAGAAGGAGCATGCTTAAGTTTGTGTCTCAAAATACCAAGTTTACGGAAAGACGATGCGCAAATATTAGAGATGTGCTTATTCCAGCTGAGGTCGCTGGTTAGAGTGACACCAAGGTACTTATACTCAACAACCTCAGCTAGTGTCTGGGTACCGGATTCGTATGTAAATGGCAAAATATTTATTTTTGTTGGTTACTCGCATAAAGACGGTTTTGTCTGTGTTTAACCTCATCTCCCATTGCTCGCACCATGCAAAGATATTTTGCAGGTTAGTGTTTAGCAATACCTGGTTGTCATAGGAAGTTATTTCATTGAACAGCACACAATCATCAGCAAACAGTCTGATCTGGACCGGCAAGGAAACAGTATCAACAATGTCATTATATGAATCAAAAATAATAAAGGCCCAAGTACACTCCCTTGGGGAACCCCAGAAGTTACAGGGAGCGGGTCAGAGCAATTACCGGCAATGCTTACCAACTGAACGTGGTCAGACAAATAGGAAGAAATCCAGGAAATTATAAATTCTGTAAGGCCAATCGATTCCAGTTTTTTAATAAGCTTATCATGAGGAACAAGATCGAATGCCTTCGTGAAATCCAGAAAGATGACATCAACTTGACCTGCCTTATCTAAAAATTGTGAAAAACTGTGCACAACAAAAAATAACTGCGTTTCTGTGGAAAACCCTTTCCTGAAACCATGTTGAACATCCGGAAGTATGTTATTTTCATTAAGAAACGTTATGATAAATTTAGCTATGATATGTTCAAGCACTTTGCAAGACGAAGACATTATAGAAATTGGACGGTAGTTTGGCACCAGATCTTTATCACCCTTTTTGTGCACTGGAGCAATGCGTCCCACTTTCCAGTCACGAGGCAAGCGGCCGGAACGGATGGAAAAGCGGAAAATGATTATAAGAAATTGTGATAGCATCTCGGCATATCGTCGTAAAAAAGTGTTGGGAATTTGATCAGGACCGGTTGAAGTTTTAGTTTTCAAATTCGGGAGCAACGAAACAATACCGGGTAAAGGTAAAATATCTGGAACGCCGTCATTACTTCGAGAAAATCGGTGCAGTGGCTCGTTAGAGGCTGAAAAAACGTTATGGAAGTACAAATGGAAATGATTGGCAATAGTTTTCTTGTCGACAATAGTTTCTCCTTCATGTGTTATTTGCTCAACACAATTGGTCTTTTTGCTCAAAAAGTTTCAAAATTTTTGTGGGGCAGACGTAATAAAGTTGGGTAGAGTATCCTGAAAGTATCTACACTTAGCTATCCTCACAGCCTCGTTCAGTGTGTCCTGGGCAGAAAGAGTAACATTGCGTGGAGCACCCTTGCGTTTAAGCCGCTTTAGTTTCCTTTTCATGTGCAAGACATTTCGCGTGATCCAAGGATTTGATTTGCGCGTTTTTTTACTTTGCTAAAAATAAGATTATTTAGACAATGCAGGCATATTTCTTTGAATTTGTTCCACAATACTTCAGGGTCAGTTCCTTGAAAGCTGCTGAGGGAAAGATTGAGGTGGTCCAGAACACTCTCGTTATTTGCATGCGAAAAATCTTTCACAGTGATTGATTTGGCATGGCGCGTAGTGCAAACAGCCTGCATGGGACAAGAAAAATAAACGATGTCGTGATCAGAAAGGCCAGGGTCGACCGATAAAGAAAAATGTTCAATCAATCTTGTTATAAAAACCAGGTCAAGCAAGGATGCACTTGCGCCATGCACCCGTGTCGGTTGGGTAGCAATTTGATGCATGTATTGGCTTATCATAATATCAAAGAGGTACGATGCATGCTCATAGTTTTTTGTGTTCAAAAAAGGAGAGCTCCAATCTATTCCTGGCAACTTGAAATCGCCTGTTAGTATTGACTTATCATGCCTGCATGTGTTCATGTATACCTTTTCTCAAATGTATACCTTTTCTCAATTCACTGGTTTTGGTTAGGGATTCGAGTAATTTACTCGCATAGCTAATTTTGTTCTCACAGAATATATTGACCTCAACTTCCAGTGTTATGAATATACCACACTTCCTTATTGCAATTGATACCTGTGAAAATATCAGTACTACAAACGCAGTACTTTGTAAAATCCCCCTTCCTGTAGACATTGTTCGTTATGAAAGGAATACATAATTAAACTGCAAGCTTCACTGCGCTGTACCTTCATTCGCAACTTTATGTGGTGCCTTAAACATGTGTTTGCGATCATTAGCATCGCCGAAATAAGAAATATGTATTTCAGTATTTGTGTTGCTGCATTTGAATATAGAGATACTTTTTTTCGTCCATTCACAAAACTATCTCGAAAAATTAGAATTACATCAAAAACCAATCTATCTCTGTAGCAGTATTTTAGGCTTCCAACTCACTTATTTAAATATTTCTAATCCGATATGTTTTCCTGAGTATCTCTGTCCACGTTGAAGGACATCTGTGCAATCCGATGCTTCTGTCAAGGTGATACGCAGTCAGGCTTGTTTCAAAAGTGGTGACAGCCCTAATAAACATGCATAAAATATGTAAGCACACACATAGCTGGTGAATATCAGAAAAACGTTCGAACATCAACTAGCTTGGCACCATGAAAGACCCCTCGTGGCTTCCACTAATCTGTAACAGTGTAATAGTGATGTGGCGCAGGTTCATTCTGGAACCATTGTCAAAACAAATTACAAAAAAATATGAGAACTTGTCACATGTTAAGCGAGGATTCCTCTGCAGCTCTATTGATTTGCGCAAAGAAAACATCACCTGTACCAAAGACATAGCAAAATCCATAACATTAAGGATCGCTTCGTTGAAGGCATGAGCTCTAACACATGTAACGGCAGGAACCACTGTCGTAAAACTCTCTGTAATTTTATCAAGTTGTCGAAGTCACTGTCTTTCCCATTACATCGAGTCTACCATGCCTTAAAACGTAGTACATTCTCATTTAGAAGATAAGGTCATGGTTCAAATATGATCACAAAACACAAACAACTATGACCCCGTCAACTGTGGTGATTCTTTGTCTAAATTATGAGATCATAAACTACTCGCTTGCATTAAAAGCCGGTCTTGAGACACAGTCTTCGAGAGGCTAGCTCAGAGAGAGCTTGATGTGGGTGAGTTTGTGCAGCGTAGTAGAATGTTTTTGAATTCGCAAACATCAGCTGCCCATACCTTGCTGAAGCACTGCTGCATTAGCCAATGGAAGAGCTGGCTTCAGCGGACAAATCGTATCACAGAGCTCACGACGAGAATTACCACATTACTATGATGTATCTAATCATTTTTAAGAATTAGCAAAACGATTTAAATAAAAGTACTTTTCAGAGCTTAGGGGTCATTTGTAATTAGATTGTATAGCATAGCGAGCAAGTACTGAATGTATGTGCAAATGCAGTCAATAGCCTCTATATTCTGAAAAAGAATTACGAATATTTTCTGCCAGCTATACTTGATTCATATTAATTTTCATTATGTCACTGTCACGTAAGTTACTGCCTCAAATCATGGTGTGACGTGGAAATTTTACATGAATGACCTGAAACGAATATTGCGAGCTATAAGCCAAGGCGAACTAATAGCAAATATTTTACAACCAGAACATGTTAACTCCGGTGTGGCGCGGCTATGAAAACAATTTTTCAATTAATAACATGACTAACTATAACTTATCTCAGTATGCTGATCTTTTCTTCTCTATTACAGGAAGTAAGAAATAACCCATATACTACGAACGATAGCTTCAATCTGCCCCGATTTCATAAAGTTTCGGGGGAAAAACAAACGAAATTTAGTAGAACTACAACATGGAACATGATCCCCTAAATATAAAGTAGACGTATTTCCAGCTTAGCATGGAAGTTTTTTTTATATGTTACCAAGTGCAAGTATTTTAAACATGTTAACGCTCGTTTACGTTAGAACAAACTGTCTTAGTTGATGTTTCTTGCTTTGTTGTTTACATAAGAGGTTTCTAATACCATGACAAGAATAAATTTATGTGCATGAATGTATATATGTTTTAAAGACGACAGTCATTCTTGGGGACTTTCGACGCAAAAGCTTAAGTCTGTCTGACGAGCGCCTCCGGTATTCCATTCACCGATTCTCTTGCGCAGAACATCACATAAATTTTTCGACGGCATTTGCAGATTACATGCAGATACGGGCCATTTTTTTTTCTTTTCACTTAGCTTTATCTATATACTTAGTGACATATTGTATTGCACCAGCCACTGGCAACATTAACCCATTGACCCAAACACTGCGTGTATTTGTAATTTTCTCATGCAAATTAGGTTCCATTGATTTAGTTATTCATTCATTGACGGATCACAAAAAAGTTACCAAGAATAATATTAATACTTGTCGACGAAGAAATTCTGGCGCTCTGTTACTGCAAGAACAAGTGCCTGAATGGCAATGAAAAGTAGGAAAAAAATGCCTTTGACCTCCACTCTAGCAATGTCATGTACGGGACGAGCCATTTTTTGTGGTAAGAAATGCATCGTTATGGTAAGCAGTTGCCAGTTGCACCACTGATAGAATTCAAGAACACAATAATGATGTCGGAAATGTACGTTATGGTAATAAAAATGACAACGCAAGAAACAACGGACTAACACACAGAGACAAACAAGAGCATAGGCCAGATGGGCAGGTGCCTTAATTCTAGATTATTTCAGCACAAGTACGATGTTAAAAAAAATATCAGCAAGGCAGTCTAGCTCATCATTGTTTTCGTGGTGGCTGCGTTTTGTATTATGGGAAGTCGATCGTCGTGGAAAAGATCACCCGTGGAATTACTTAAGCGTACTTGATAAGCTGTGTGCTCAGTGCGTGCGCACACCTTCGATAGCTTTTATTCATTAAAAAAAAGAGTCTTTGCGCATGTAGGTATCATGTTTCTTCTGATGAGTCACCGCTACAAATTTTGTGTCTTTACTGAAATAAACCAGTTGAAACATCGCTTGGTTGTCTTCGTGTGTTAGCCTCGCATTTCTTTTTTGCGCCGTTATTTTTACGATCATGATTAACCGAACAATTTCAGTCATCGCCATTCTGAAACACGTAATGGGCTAGTTTAAACCACTTGTGAATTGTGTGGCAGTCGGTGATTGTATTTTCATATTTTTTTCTCAAACGCATTGATAACTTTCATGTTTTAACAGGTCAGCTGCTGGAACAGAGAGAACGGCTGTGAAACCATCACCGACGTTTCAAAGATAGCCGACCATTTTCACCGAGACTGCGAGTACCACACCACATGCTGCCCGGAGTGCTCGTCGACGGTGCTTAGAAGAGACATCATCGCCCACCTTCAATCACACTGTGTCAGGCACGTTTTGAACAGCATGTCGAGAACGCCACCTACGGAGGGCTTCTCCAAGGAGGTTGAAGACATTCGGAAAGGTCTAAGTAGCTTAGAAACGGCATTTCAAAACACATCCCAGAATAGTACCTCTCTGCTGTCAAGAATTAACGAAATCGCTGCAAATCAAATAGGAAATCTCAACCCCCTTTCGAATATGGAAGTTGAAATCGAAAAGGTATCGCAGGTGGCCACACAGGCCTTGAGTGCCATGAAAACAAGCAGCCAAACGTGGTGTGATCGGACAAAAGATCTGAAGGCTTTCGGAGCATGTCTCAGCGCTGAGTTGGATGAAATCAAAAAGGCCGCGAATGAGTTGGCGTCTTGCGAATCCACCACAGTCAATCATGAAAAAATAGAGCGTGAGGAGCATGCCAAAAACTTACAGCTGTTACACGGGAATCTGCGAAGTGTGTCAAGCAAACTGGAAAAATGGAACATAGATTCTACTGCAATTATAGCGCAGAGCACGACCACAAAAAACTTGACAGAGGCTTTGAGGTGCCACGTCTCCATTGGACGTGTGGAAGTCGCTGATGGAGGGTTTTCAGTTCAGGCAGCCGCCCGTGTCTTCGAAAATGCACTGAAACTTCCCACCAAAGTTGTCTGGTCTGTGAATAACTGGTCTAAACTCACACATGCGATTAAAACATATAGGTTCTTGCTCTGCTACACAGATATCGCTGTCGACAAAAGATACAGAATACGTCTGAGCATGAGGGTTCGTCCCGGAAGAAGATGGTTTGAATTTCAAGCTCAAATGTATGAAACAAATGGCACTACTCTGGCAGCATCACCCAAAAAGATGAAGTTGCATTTTCAAAATGCAAGAATCTGCGGAGTCGAACACGAGATTGATGTCAGTGATGCGGGACTAGAAGACCAAAGAGCATGGGAATTTGTGTCGGGAGATTTCAGCGTCGAGGATCTTGAAGCCAGCGGAAGCATTAGGAAGGATGTGCTAAATATATGCTTCACATTTTTCTATTAGTTGCTGAACTGGGCAAGTAGAGATAATGAAGGTCGCATATGAGAAACTGTTGAAAACGATTCAAGAACTTCTTGAAAACAACCACAATATTCTCGTTCCCGTTGTGTTTTCTGAATGCGTCACAGAATTCGTGACAAATCTTGACTGTACGCTTCGTTAACATCCAGTGACATTGAATGCCGTTAAATGCAAAGAAGAAGCTTTATTTTTTAAACTACCATGCTTATTCCTTTGTGCTCCATTCGCAACCTATCTCTCCGAAGAGAGCTGTTTTTTAGGAGAGTTGGAAATTGATTTTCGGAAAGGTAGTGCTAGTGGACACGGACGAAAAAAAGGGAAGTTTTAGGTTTGTCAACGAGTACGTATTCATCCATGACGAAGCTCTAGGTAACAATAAGCAGAAAACAGAGATTTCCGAAAATTTCCGGAATTGTCTTACCCAACTCATTTTAACCAATGAATTACCAGTTGACAATGCTTTACAGCTTATCCATCTTCTAACCTTTGGCGAATGCTGGGTTTATTACTCCGAGCCAACATGGTGCTTTCTGCGTACAATTAATTTCGTTCAAAGTTAGCAAAGCTCATTATTGTCAGCCTCTGCTGCACAGATCTTGTTTAAGAATCTTGCATTCACACAGTGGCAATCAGCCTGCATGAATTAGAAGCGACTGGGCCCTCGCAGGATACCCTACGCAAATGTTCGTCTTCGTTGAGAGCAAAGTGCTCACGAAAATTCGCTGCCCGAATGGTGAACCTGCCAAGACATCTAGAAAAAAGGAAAAGGTTGCAGTAATCCACTATACACATAAGATCTCACACCACCTGCAGAATGTAGCAGCTCCGGCTGGCGTAAAGGTGGTTTTCCCAGCACCCAGTAAGCTGAGCCAACTGTGAAAGCTCAACGACCCAGCCACGAAAAAGCCGGCAGAATGCGAGAACAAACACGCAGATCATTTCGTGTCATGCGCAGAAGGCGTGGTGTACAGTTTACCACTGACATGTGGCGGGAAATAATTGGCTAAACGGGCACGTGTACCAACGATCGTTCCCGGAAATACTAACAGAACGTTGTTCGATATAGATCTAGATGGGCTCCTATCCACATATTGCAATGACAGTTGTTGTACACATATGCATTCAAAGTGTACCATAATCAGCTGCCGCAAAGGCAAGTGCAATCGCGAAATCATCGAAGCAAAGATCATATTCTTCGAAGGGGTGAAGTGTGTCAGCACAACGGCACACCGTGAGAAGTGTTATCAGGGAATTAAATAATGTTCTTTAATTCATCAGTCCTGTGAAATTGCCACGCGGCCAAAAAGGATGTACATATGAAAGGCGTATTTCCAATAAAAAACTTGCTGCTAGAAGCACTTTCATCTGTGGGTCGGTGTGCCTTACTTTCGTTCATGTCCACTAGCGCTGCCGTTCCAACTATTTCTTTCCATTGTACTTTATCGTCGTTACTGTGTTTCTTTTGTTTCATTTGGCTCTTTTGGCTTTGAGGCGCAGCAGCGATCAACACCAGCAGCAGATATGAGTCCCTCCGTATTTCATTGAAGATACTCATTGAAGATACTCATGTGTAAACTTCAATTGATGACAACCAAAACGTATTAATGGGCGGACGCTTCTGGAACCGTCCATGTTTTTTTTTTTTTTGAAAAAAGTGACGATCTGGCAATATTTTCACCGAGAACGCACCCCTGATCTAGCACATACATTAGTCAAGTAGTAGTTATACCTTTTTGTTTACAAGCCCCCTCGGTTATGCGCTAATGTATGATTTCGTATGTGAGCAGCGGGCTTTCAGCAACGCGAGCATGTTAACTTCATTTCATATTAGTTCAGCACATCTCAATGCTTACAACGTAGCATGTTTGTCGATGTTTCAGTGACAACATTCAAAATACATTTGTTCACTCATTATCTAAAGTATATATGCACATGTATTTAGGTAACTGTTATCGTCACTTCATAAAACAACACAGTATGAAAACACCGTAAATATGAGCAAATATTGATAATAACATATCCCACATACTGATCTCATATACAACACCACCATGCCAACAACGAATCACCATATTATGCTCACACTGACGCAGTTAAATAGTTGTGTATTCATATTTTTTGAGAACAATTAGTGAATTTATTGGTCTTACAAATACATGTGTTCAGACTGCAAATTGACATTATTCACCTTTATTATTTTTGTGTCTTTGCTGCTACTTTTGTATGGGTATTACCCACCATGCACGGAGCATGAATGACTCTGCAGTATAGAATAAAAAAAAATCTTGACATGTATGTCAAATCTACGCAACATGATAATAAGAAACACCTCAACAAGAAAACTATATATGTACGATTTCTTTTTGGTATTGCTGCACTCATAAGGAACTATCGTTCCAACCGCGTATAGTCTATGCAGTCGTCAGCCGAGAAGATAAATGCGTCGATGATGCGTCCATTCACTGTACTACAAGCTTGCACAAAGAGAGCGCTGCTATCGCGTCTTTACTGCTGCTGCGTATCTGGTGCTCTTTGCTCTTCCTCGGGAAAGTAGCAGCATATCATCCGCAACCTTGTTTAATTCATCTATCTTTCCGGTCTTGATAAGTAGTCGCTGATGCAGTTGTACCATTTGGCTCAGGTGTACTGCCTTCTGCAGCCTCTGCAGTCCTTCAGGCGTGTAAAGACCGCGTACTTTGTGGCCTATTTCTTTCACAAACTTTCAGTTATGGCTCGGCGAATACAGAACGTGGTGCAGGGTCAAATCGGGCACAGTTATAGTCCCACGGTTCTGCGCAATCTCTTACACCGTTTGAATAAACATTGAACACCTTTAATGGTGAGTGCGCAATTGTCCATACACATTCACTCATACCTCTCCCAAGGGGCAGTATAGAACACTGCGCTATATTGCAAATGTTCCACGCAGTATGTCTGCAATTTCTCTGTTTCACCGCTATAAAATAATTACTAGGAAACACACGTACAACTTTCGACATATTCATGGCTACTCATTTGCTAAAAAACAGTTTCAAACATTTCATAAATATTTGTCAAACATAAGTATACAATACACGGATTCACGGACCCGAAGTGCGGACAGATGGCTCGTTCCTCGTCCTCGCACAAACTATTTCCTACACTCGCTTAGGTACACATTACCCTCCTTACTTAATAAATATGAGAGTAGTGACTCCAACTTTCTTGTGTTTTCAAAAATAAAAATGCGTGATTGTTTTGTCACCCTTACATAGTATTCTTTGTGGTGTGTCTTTATTATCCATAATACGGCACCGGAATGAAATCATTCGGCTGGCGTATTTGCACTCTGTATCATAGGACAGTTTATATGGCGTTCATGAGTACTGTTCATGAGTGAATATTCAGTTATTTAGTTTGATCTATGTCTGTTTGTACCACTGCTCAATTTGTACTTATAGTTTTTGTTCATTTTTCCGGCTAGCAAATGTAAAAGCTTGTATTCCCAAACTGCTGCCATGTATGCAGGGCATCAAGCATTCTCAAGTGTTTTTTTAACCGCTTTTCGCACAGGGAACCCCCAACTTGTTGAAAAAAAAAAACATGTTGGAAATAAATAAATATGAATTATTTATTAATAGATATACTATTTAAACAATTAATTATTAAATAGTTATTTAGTGACTGAATGAATATGCAGGCTAAGAGTGCGAAGCATCGGCACAATATTCACAGGAGTTAACACAACTCTAATATGGTATGCTGGCTGTGGCTGCACAACCATGACCGAAAAAACGTACAAACACGCACGCAAATCAGTTTTATAGGCCAATAACCAGAAGTACCTCTGCTCGTATAAAAAAATAGCGTCAGCCTATATTGTACGATCAGCCACGAAAAAAAAAAATGGCAGCATATCCACGGAGTGAATAATGGAGAGTGGGGCGAAGCATTCGTCCGTCCATTCGTTCTTGCTTCCTTCCGTCTGTGCGACCGTCCATGCGTCCATCCGCCCGTCCGTGCGCGCGTCCGTTTCTGCGTTCGTCCATGCATCCGCCCCTGCGTCCGTTCATGCGTCCATTCATGCATCTGTCTGTGTGTCCGTTCATACGTCTATTGAACACTCCAAGTACCACCATCTCGCATCTTTTCATCATATATTCCCCATATAGAAACACCGCCATCCAGCGGACATTCCAAGGACTAAACGAGAGGTGGCACACGCACACTTTCTAACAGCTTGCGCTTCGGGCCTACTTTCCACCTTTAACCACCTCGAGTTCATGGTATATACTAGTTCACTGTATTCATGGCACTGCGGCCCAACACTCGCTAAACCTTTCTAAAACCAAGGAGGTTACGCCCAGCGAGTATAACGTAGCAACCTTTTCCTGGCAGATAGAGCTTAATGTATGCTAATGGCTGCATGGGAAATGAGAGACAGAAGAATTCGGCTTTTACTTTCTTACGGCTTGCGCTTCGTATCTGCTTCCCCCCTTTAACCACCTCGAGTTCATTCATGGTACATACTCGTTCATTGTATTCATGGCACTGCGGCTCAATTCTCGCTAAACCTTTCTAAAACTAAGGTGGTTACACCCAGCGGGTATAACGTAGCAACCCTTTCCCTTCAGATAGTGCTCAATGTACATGCAATCGCTGCTAATTGGGATCGCAGCGTGCACGTTAACTAAAAGCCGAATGCTCCTGTCTCTCATACCCACTATCAGCTATTGGCATGTACATTGAGCACTATTTTTTGTTGTTCAACAACGCACAGAAGGAATCTCTCACCGGCACCACCTTGGAGGTCAAAATGTTTGCAGGTTAAAGCGTAAGAGTGGTTACATACTACGACGGGACGCGGGACGAACGGGTGCCGCTATAAGAAGCTTCGCCCCTAAAAAATAAAACGCTTCCTTTGAAGATGAATCGAACTTCGAAACAGAGCTACGAGGGGCCTCTATCCTTTCACCGTCTCTTCTACACTGCGCTTTAGCGTTCTCAACATGCGAACAAATTAACTACTTTCCATGAAGACCTTACCATCGTATACAGAAACGCTTCTTGGCTTGAACATGACTAGCCACCACCTTCTATGCAACTCGTTTGAAACGCGTTTGTGCTGCCCTGGCGCCGCATAAAGCAAAGCGTTCGAAACGAGCTTTCGCTGTATCGAAGACGGTGGTAACTAAAGTTGAAGTCAAGCGACGTTTCTAAATACAGGGATAACTATCGGAATTCGTGGCTCGGGCTTTGTAGTGCTAAAGGTTTCATCGCTTCCGAACGCATGAAAGCAGTCGGCGTGTCATACACCTAATTGCTGGGAATATTGGTGCATTTTTTGTTTCAGTATGGTAAACACCTACGCTCGGTTTGTACTCCAAAAATGTTCAACCAGAAGCCCAGGCTTACAGCCTCTAAAAATGTTCATTTTAGTTTTCAATATTGATGTGTGGTCATTGTTTGAGAGGACTTCGGCTGCATTTTCAACGAACAGACTAAATATATAAGGTTAGGAAATCGTTTATTTCTATGTTTTAGAATGAACCCGCCGCGGTGGTCTAGTGTTTAAGGTTCCTCTGATGCCCTGCAGGTCGCGGGATCGAATCCCGGCTGCGGCGGCTGCATTTTCGGTGGAAGCGAGAATGCTGCAGGCCTGTGTGCCCAGATTTGGGAGCACGCTAAAGAACCCCGTGTGGTCGAAATTTCCGGAGCCCTCCACTACGACTTCTCTCCTATACATATAGGAGTTTTGGGACGTTAAACCCCACACATAAATGATTAAAATATCTTTTGAATTGTTTCATCGCATCCTAAAAGATAAATAACGGAAATATTTCTGACCAGCAACACGACAACAATAACCTTAGGTGCCGAATTCACAAGAAATGTCCTTGTTAAGCACTGTTTCTCATTGGCCCGCACGCATTGCTAAATGTACATCCGTTCCGATCGAGGCGCTTGCATGTTAATTTAGGTGCATGTTCAAGAATCCCGCGTAGTCAAACTTTTTGGAGCCCTCTACTATGGCGTCTCTCACAATCATATCGTGAATTTTAGACGTTAAATGCCGATGTTTATTAATAAACTTATGTTAAAATATGTGATTATTAAGAAAAATATAACTGGCTAAAGTATTCTTTGACGGATATTTTATTAGCGACGCTGTTTAGCAAAATATTCCTTGGAAGACGAACCGAAAGACTATTTCGATGATCAAAAGGTATGCGCGACGGAAATTGTGTATATTGAATAGCCACTGGTCCACTGAAAATGAGAAAGGCAACAGTTGTCGCACCTCCGAATGGCTGGGAAGTCACGGTAGTGAGCCTAACACTCCTGGTACGTCTAGTGGGAAAATATTGTGACGGAGCGAGGTCTTGGCTTACAGGACAGCGTCCACCGAGAGTCGGCAGCCGAACAAGATGGCTGAGTTGCCTCTCGTGCAAGCGCCTAACGCACAGGCGTCTTCTTCATCTTCGCTAAGTGCCACGCTTGCTCCTGTCGATGATGCACCGTAACATCACTCCCCTGCGGCGGAAGCGCCGTCACGGCGCTTAGTACGGCGGTGACGAACGAGGAGGGTGATACGGTTTCAGTCTGGAAACGTGTACAACGTCTGTCTGGAGTGAGGTGGTCGAAAAGGCATTGTTTAGGGGTGCGATCTCGTAGCTCACGTCACTAAGTTGCCGTAACACTTTGTAGGGGCCATGGTAGTGTGATAGTAGCTTCTCTGATAAGCCGACTTGGCGGTTTGGTGTCCAGAGAAGTACCAAAGACCCCGGCGAGAAGTGCACGCTTTGGTGGCGACTGTCATAGCGGTCTTTTTGCTGCGCTTGCGACAAGTGCAGCCGATCACGGGCAAGCTGACGGGCTGCATGGGCTCGAGAAACGACATCGCTGGCGTACTCAGTAGACAAGGGGGCAGCCGAAGGAAGGAGCGTGTCAAATGGTAATGCTGGATGTCGGCCGAATAGCAAATAAAACGGCGAATAACTAGCTGTGTCGTGCCGTGAAGAATTGTACGCGAACGTGACAAAGGGGAGTGCTTTGTCCCAGTCACGGTGATCTGGCGAAACGTACATTGACAGCATCTGCGTCAGCGTTCGGTTCAGACGCTCGGTCAATCCATTTGTCTGTGGATGATAAGCGGTGGTAAGCTTGTGCTCAGTGGAGCAGGCGCGGAGAATATCATCCACAACACGTGAAAGAAAGTACCTTCCTCGATCAGTAAGCAGCTGCCGCGGAGCGCCGTGATGAAGAATGACTTCATACAAGAGAAAGTCAGCGATGTCAGTGGAACAGCTTGTCGGCAGTGCTTTAGTGATGGCAAAGCGTGTGGCGTAGTCTGTGGCGACTGCAACCCATTTATTTCCGGAGGTGGACGTAGGAAACGGGCCCAACAGGTCAAGGCCAACACGGAAGAATGGTTCCGTTGGTATGTCAATGGGCTGTAGGAGGCCAGACGGTAGCACAGAGGGGCGCTTGCGGCGTTGGCAGCGGTCGCAAGCAGTGACGTAGCGAACCACAGAACGATACAGTCCGGGCCAGAAAAAGCGACGTCGCACACGATCGTAGGTACGAGAGACGCCTAGGTGACCGGCTGTAGGTACGTCATGTAGTTGTTCGAGAACGCTGGTACGCAGGTGATGGGGAAGCACGAGTAGTAATTCCGGGCCATCAGCGTTGAAGCTGCGACGGTACAGAATGTTGTCGTGCAGTTCGAACAGGCGAACGGAAGGGTCTGTCGGAGCAGAGGTCAGACGCTCGATAATGGAGAGTAACGACGGGTCACGTCGTTGTTCGGTGGAGATATCACCCAAAGCGTGGATGGAGAGAACGCAGGGGTCTGAATCAAGGTCTGTCAAGTCGGGCGTTTCAACCGGATAACGTGACAAACAGTCTGCGTCTGTGTGAAGGCGTCCCGACTTGTAGTGGACCACGAATGAGTATTCTTGCAGACGGAGCGCCCAGCGACCAAGACGTCCAGATGGGTCCTTTAGCGATGACAGCCAGCAAAGAGCGTGATGGTCCGTAACAACGGAAAAAGTTCGGCCATACAGGTAAGGCCTGAATTTCGCCACGGCCCACACTAAAGCTAGGCATTCACGCTCAGTGATGGAGAACTTCCGTTCGGCAGGTGAAAGAAGACGACTGGCGTAAGCAATCACGCGGTCCTTCCCGTGCTGTCGTTGGCCAAGGACCGCTCCAATTCCATGGCCACTGGCATCGGTCCGAAGCTCTGTAGGTGATGCTGGGTCGAAATGGGCCAGTACTGGTGGCGTAGTCAGCAGATGGATAAGAGCCGAAAAGGCGTCCGCTTGCTCTATACCACATGCGAAGGGAACGTCCTTCTTTAAGAGATCAGTAAGCGGTCGAGCGATGTCGGCGAAGTTGCGGACAAATCGACGAAAATAGGAACATAGCCCTACAAAACTTCGGACGTCCTTGGTTGAGCGTGGTTCAGTAAATTGTTGTACTGCTCGCACCTTTTCGGGATCTGGTTGAACACCATCGGCACTGACAAGGTGGCCGAGTATGGTGATTTGGCGACGTCCGAAATGGCATTTTGCAGAATTGAGCTGGAGAGCAGCTCTTCGGAAAACATCCAGGACAGCTGACAGACGTGTTATATGGCTGTCAAAGGTGGGCGAAAAGACGATGACATCGTCTAAATAACATAAGCAGATGGACCACTTATATCCTCGGAGAAGGGAGTCCATCATGCGCTCGAAAGTTGCCGGCGCATTACACAGTCCAAACGGCATGACTTTGAACTGGTAGAGGCCGTCGGGCGTAACGAAAGCGGTTTTTTCACGATCCATGGGGTCGACGGAAATTTGCCAATAGCCGGATCGAAGGTCGATAGACGAAAAGTATTGGGCACCATGGAGGCAATCGAGGGCGTCATCAATCCGAGGCAAAGGGTAGACATCTTTGTGGGTCACTTTGTTTAAATGGCGATAGTCCACGCAAAAGCGCCAGCTGCCATCTTTCTTCTGAACGAGCACGACTGGGGAGGCCCAGGGGCTGGATGAGGGTTCTATTACGTCTTTAGTAATCATTTTATCCACTTCATTTTGGATTACTTGGCGTTCCTTGTGAGATACGCGATATGGACGCCGCCGTATAGGACTGGCATTACCAGTGTTGATCCGGTGAGTCACTGCAGTTGTTTGGCTGAGAGGGCGGTGGTCAAAGTCGAAAACGTCTCTATATGATGTTAGCAGACTACGGAGGCTGGCAGCTTGCACTGCAGTGAGGTCAGGAGCAATCATCTTGTTAATGTCATCTGCAGGCAGAGTGTAATTGCGGCCAAGACAGGGGGATGTAGTATCGGTGTCCAAACTAGTAACGTTGCAGCTGTCAAGTGGAGATAGGGTGGCCAAAGACATGTCTTGCGGAATAACTTGAGTCAAGAGACTCACGTTGAGTAGTGGTATAACCACTGTATTATTAGCGACGGCGACAACAGTGTGAGCAAGGGCGACGTCTCGGGCCATCAGTACGTCGACTATAGGAGTGACGAGGTAGTCACCGTCGGGCACATGACGTGAGCACGAGAAAGTGACATATGTAGCAGCTTGCGGAGGCAAGCGAACGTGGTGACGAGAGCGTAAACGGGGAGAATAGTCTGCTGGAAAATCGGCAAACTGCGGCAGTTCAAGCTGAAGAGCACCAGTGGCACAATCAATGAGCGCAGAATGACGTGACAGGAAGTCCAAACCAAGTATTAGGTCATGAGGACACATTTCAATGACGGCAAACTGAACTAATGTAGGATGACCAGCAATGGACACACGGGCTGTGCACATCCCTTGAACATCAGGGGTCCTCCCATCAGCGACACGAAGTTTGTGGGAAGCGGCAGGCGTGAGCACTTAATGTAGGCGTCGGCGAAGGTTCGCACTCATTACAGAAATGTGCGCTCCAGTATCTATAAGGGCAGAAATAGGCACACCGTCAACGGCAACGTCTAACAAATTTTGTCTCGTCGGAAGCGTCAAGAGAGGATTTGTGGAGGGAGTCGTAGATGCAGCGTCACCTCCGGGCGCTGCACCGTTTAGTTTTCCGGGTAGGCAGGAGCGGGGTTGAATGGAGATGACGGCCTGCGAGTCTGCGGTGAGCGAGACGACTGGCGACGTCCTGGAGGCGAACGCGACTGATGACCATGCGGTGACGGAGATCGGCTGTTGAACCTTCTGTAGTTGTTTTGCGGAGAAGGCTGCACGGCAGACGCGAAGCGGGTGCTGTCCTGTCGGTAGTGAGGTTGAGATGAAGTCCGAGGTGGCGAGGACCAGCGGTAATTGCAGTAACGGACGACATGACCGATACGGTGGCAATGAAAACAAATTGGTCGATTGTCGACGGTTCTCCACGCCGCAGGGTCGCGAGATCGGGCCGTGAACTGCTGCTCGCGATAGGACGAGGGTGGACGCCATGAAGCTCGCTGCGGGCTGGGCAAAGCGCACACCGAGGGAATACCTATGCTGGCGAGTTCTTGGCGGACGATGGCTTGAACCATGTTAGCAGTGAGTGGGGTGGTGTCACTTGCAGCGGTGTGAGCCGGAGCAGAGGCAATGGCTTCAAGTTCGCGCCGTACAATTCGGGTCACCTGATCCGATGAATCTAGAGGTGGTGGCTGTGTTCTTGCACGGTCTTCGCAAGATGACGTTGCAGCCGTATTCGGAAGGCGGGTGAACACGCTGTTAATCCGCCGGCTCTTCGCTTGCTCAAAGCGCCGACATTCTTTTATAATGGCGTCCACTGTAGAAAAATTTTTGCAGATGAGGAGGTTGAATGCGTCATCCGCAATCCCCTTAAGAATATGCCCAACCTTGTCAGCCTCCGGCATATCGGCATTGGCTTTGCGACACAACGACAACACATCTTCTATATAGGAGACGTAAGACTCGGTCGAGGTCTGCGCCCGAGACGCGAGCATTTTGTTCGCGGCCATTTTTCTTCCAATCGGCTTTCCGAACAGGTCTAGCATTTTCTCTCTGCACACTGCCCAACTCACAAGTTCTGTTTCATGGTTCTCATACCACGATTTGGCGGTTCCCCTAAGATAGAATAACAGGTTTGCCAGCATAAGAGTCGGGCCCCATCGGTATCGAGTACTCACACGTTCGTACTCTGCCAGCCAATCTTCAACGTCAACTTCATCTGGATCGCCGGAACCGCTGAACGTGCCAGGATCCCGCGGGGGTTCGAGCACAAAGGTTGTGGTCGCAGAAGGAGATGTAGTTACCGCATCATCTCCGGCCGCAGGAACACCAGGAGCAGATGCAGACGCCGTACTCTCCGTCATCGTTGTGGAATGACCCTTCAAACGTCGGCCGCTGCGAAGTTCCGTTGCGAGGCGGTTACCCAGCACTTCCACCAAATGTGACGGAGCGAGGTCTTGGCTTACAGGACAGCGTCCACCGAGAGTCGGCAGCCGAACAAGATGGCTGAGTTGCCTCTCGTGCAAGCGCCTAACGCACAGGCGTCTTCTTCATCTTCGCTAAGTGCCACGCTTGCTCCTGTCAATGATGCACAGTAACAATATGGATAATGGGAAAGCCAACAGTGGCTACGAGAATACCCGGAAGCAGTGGATAGCCCACACCAACGACACGTGCCCGTGGATGCAGAGGCACTAACACTTGATTTCAGCGCGAGTTTCTGTCTATGGAGTTGGAACGTCCGTGTCATTTCTTTTGGGTATGGAACGTACAACATTCTAGTATCGCCTACTTCGCGGCTCACAACAACTCAGAAATAAGAATTGCAGACTGGACGTGTTAGTTTTGCATATTTGAACTCTAGGCGTGACGATGAAAACGGACAGATGGAGAGTACATAAACATAAAGCACCACATCCAAAAACGTGGCTGATCCGCATATATAGGAATTGGCGTAACATGAAAGTTGAACATGTCTTTACAGAGCTGGTTCAGCGTTTATTGTGTATTGTTTTGGGAACAGCAACAAATTGCAAAGTCACGTCAAGAACAGCAAGCCACTTGAAACTTGCAGCGCACAACTGAAGCATAAAGCAGACGAAATTAGCATACACAGGACGAATGTGGACTAACAACTGTCACAACACGACACATAAAGTGCACTTTTCAAAGGAAAAGAAAGACGCACGAAACGAGCGCACAAGTATACAGGACAAGCGCGAACAACTCTAACAATTCCTCCTGCGCTGTTTGTCAGCAGCGCGCTTCTTATGTAAACGCGGCTGTGGCAGCGTGCGAAGTGACCTTTGTCTTTTCCCGAATTACGAGTCTTATAAGCGCGCGCGCCGGAGAGACCACGCTTTTAGAGGCGGAGCTCCGTGGAGGCGACCATGCAGCTTGAGAGAGCACTCGCCACTGAGAACAAAAACGCGCTAAAGTTTCGAAGCTCTGAGGACTGCCAAACGGTGTATGGTGTATATAAATGGCTTGTCATTAGCATTGCAGGTAAGTACATTCTTTACTGTAGTAACTAGCACCGCGCGCTGAAAATTGGGAGGTTTCTGGTTTGATTCGGCGCCACACGTGCTTGCCTTCTGTTTCTATGTAATTTTTAGTATATATTTTTAATGTCACTTTCGTGACGGAAGTTAGTCAGCGGAGCTGTGGGGGATCCTGGCATAAAACACTTTTGTGTTAAAATCTTGAAAAAAGTACCGTAATTATAAACACCATGCGCTGTCACAGTGCCTCAACACACAGTTGCATTCAAATAACGCGACTCCTTAGGCGATAGTGAAATGGAAACCATGCCAATGCACTTATCGCCTGCTTAAACTATTTTCTTCACCTCAATTATTAGTATCACAAAATTACTGCGAATTCGAGCGAAAATTGTGTAGGCGTGATTTTCGCGCTTGAATGCTAAAGTCAGGAATACAATGAGAATTAGGGCTATAAATCGCGAGCTGGCCTACTCTGCCATTTTGATGTTTTTTTTGTTTTTACTTAAAGACTTCTGGAGCAATACAAAATCATTATGGTGCTTGTGGCAAAAAATAACGTTGAAATAAACGTCACCTGACTAGGTGTCTACCTTCATACATGCATTCACTGACTAAAATGCTCGCACGCATGTGGTAAATATTGTAAGAAAAGTTCTAGCCCTCATAAGTAAACAGTAAGAATGGCATGCAGACAGTGATGGAATTCCTGGTATATACTGTCGTAGCCTATTATTTAGGCATTGATTGGTTTGGCCTACAGATGCGAAATTGCCGGAAATGTTGAGCAATGAGTTAAAAATCGCGTTTTTTTTTTCAAGTAGTTTTTGAAATTTTCGGAAAATTGAATGATAAGAAATTTTCTTCAGCATATGACGACAATTTGTTGTCATACTAGGCTTCATCTGTATCTTTCTTCATTGGATTGAGATGTCAGAATGGGAAACGCGTGGCTGCTGTCACAGTGCTTACAGACAGCGAGTCCCCGTTTCCCGCCACTGGTCTCCTCGATCATTGAGTGCATTCATACGTCATGAATCAGCCAAACCGTTGCAGAATCTGCTTGCGCACGGCTTCACAAGTAGACTACTGTCACAGGTCGCCGAAGTGTGCGGGAAAGTCAAAACTGAACAATGACGGATACAAAAACATCAGAAACCACCCTTAACATAACCACGGCAGACCACACTAGAACGGCGATGCTACACTGCAGAGTCAAGCTTATCAGACATTGGAGGAGCTCACTTCATTTGATGTCGATGGAAAGTGGTCAGCCGTCGTTCAGTGTTTCGGTATCATGTGCGATTCTTTGCTTTCACGATCAACGCTGGGTGTTGCGTGAGCTTTATTTCTGTAGGTTTTACCCCACAGAAATATTGGCTAATTTTCCCAACTGCACCGAAAAAAAACCCAAAAAATAACTGTTTCTTTCCGGAATTTTCCTGTTTCTTTTTCGCACTTCGCATTTCTAGTTTAGCCTGCGTGTTTTCTACCTCACGACAAGGGCGATCTCATTGGCCCCACCTGTCTGACACAGCTGACGTGCTTTTCGAGTTTTGTGGTTCACAATGCGGGCTGGAGCTATTCTGAGGCAGTTGTGTCATCATGCGGAGCCTGGAGATTTTAGTTGAAGCAGAGAAAATTACGTTCACATAAGCATGTTTGGCTATCTTTATCTAATCATTGGGTACGTAGTGTAAGTACGAAATCATAACTAGCTCAACATTTTCTCGGGGTAGATCTTGACTGAAGTGACAGTTCCACGACTTTCTTGGCATCTTTTCCGCCACAGACACCAGAATGTGCTGTTGGTAGCCTGTCTGACTGCTTTGATTGATATGAATAATTTAACGTCCCAAAACGATTATATGATTATAAGAGACGCCGTAGTGGAAGGCTCGGGAAACTTCGACCACCTGGGGTTCTCTAACTTGCCGCCAAACCTGAGCACACGGACATGAAGGATTTTCGCTTCCATTGAAAGTGCAGCTGCCGCAGCCAGAATTCGATCCCACGACCTGCGGCTCAGCAGCTGAGTACCTTAGTCACTAGATCCCCGCGGCGGGGCTTGGGTAGCCTGCCTCCTCTAGACGCTTGAAGAAACCATCTGCTGCTCTGTGTACGCAGGAATTCTTTGAGACCGCCTCGGTGGATCAGTGGCTAGGGTGCTCTGCCGTTGACCCGAAGCTTGCGTGTTCAATCCTGGCTGTCACATTTTGATGGAAGAGTAACAGTTGAGGGCCGTGTCCTGTGCTATGTCCGTGCACGTCAAAGAACACCAGATGGTCAAAACTTCTGAAGACCTCCTCCACGGTGTCTCTCAATTATATCGTGGTCGTGGGACGTAAAAGTCCACACAATATAAAGGATTTTTTTAATGCTCTGCAAGCACATGTTGGCGATGTTATGTTTGTCAACCTTCGAGAGGAACAAGCTGAAAGGTAGTAGTTGTTTCTTTTCACGAGGCCCGTATTACCAACTTACATCATTTGTTGTTAAAAACAATCTTAGGTCTAAAAATTCTATAGTTGAATTGACCGAAGGATTGTCAATCACTCATATACAGAGATAAAACACGGTCACATCACCTAGAAGCAATCAGATTAGTATACCGGGTTGTCCATTGTCGCTGTTAGTGCAAGCATAACCCATTTTTAAGGAGCAAGATCAAATGGTGAATACGGACTCTATTGTTTTATGGGAAAAAATTTAGCATGTAGTTCGATGTAGTGAAGAGCCCCGAAGCTTAAAAAAACTGGGGTTTTTTGACTGGATCTAATATCACGCTGAAGACCAGCCTCTAGCATTTAATTGTTTCCCATTCTAATGTGAGCGCCACGACCGGGATCAGTAACTTCACCCCAAAAACTTTTTTGGGGTGAAGCTCCTCTTAGTCTAACATTGCCATGCATCACGCGTGACCGAGAAAAAAAAGAGACGAGCGAAAAGAGTGGGCAGTATCTCCCGAACAGTATAACAGACAGTGCTGTCTCATGGAAGTACGTACAAACTACAGTTGATTGATTGTATTCTAGATGGCGCTGTACTGCCACTCTCCGATTGGCTGCTGCGCGGGATGTGCCTGGGTACACAGGGAATGCGTGCTTATCTCAATCTCCTGGATAGTCGACGTACGTGGCAGATCATCGGTGGGGCATGAACGAAGCAGAGCGGTGGGCGCGTTGAAGACGCTTGCACTCGGCTTCATTGGCTCGTGTCTCGTCGGTGTTACCCGCGTGCCGTCTGCATTCTCGAACGCGATCTGACGCATGGATGCATGCACGGACGAACGCATGCTTCGCACAACTCATCATCATTTACTCGGTGCATATACTGTGATTTTCTTGTGAGTGAGGTGGTGAGGTTCAACCAGACATTAGGTCGCGTGTACGCTTGAATGTGCGTGTGTTTATATACCAAGCATGTTCAACATTTAGGGGTCATGTGTCGTGCGTCCTCGATGTATGTAGTTGTAGGTAGCCACCACTCTTCAGCTCTTGGAATGCACACTAGATGGCAGTACTTCTGTATGGTGAATATTGTCACGGGGTCGTGACGTGTCCGAAGACAGGAGACTTCGTGTTGGGATTTAACTGTTTATTTGGGCGAATCTATGCCCGGTAAATGGAAATTCCAATTACAGCAGCAGTCTCGCACAGATAGCAGTCTCGGACTGATAGCGGCGAACGGAGCGTCGGCCTTCGATCAACAACTGACAAGCGGCGAAGCGCGTCGGCATTTATACTCTTGCCGTCGAATGTTCTAGCGTTATCGCTGGCGGTGGCGTAGGTTCCAGAACAATCTGTACCGTTCGCACAATGGGCGTGATCTTATTGAAATGATCTACTACAGTCCGGAACCTTCTCGAAAACTGGAGGCGCGGTTTGCGCTGAGAATCATGTGGTGTTTTGGGACGATTACAAAAACTTGGGAAATAGAACGTGGCATTGCCCCCCTCTGAAAAAAAGGCATCGTCCGATGCTTTAACTAAAGATGAATGTAAAATAATAATGCAAGAAAGTACAATGAAAAAATTACGATACAACAATAATACAAAAAACGCTGTTTCAGTTTGTTAACGCGCATAAAACGGCTTGAGGCGCGCGATATGGACGACTTCAGGTCGCGATCAGCGTCGTTGAGAGTTCGTGATGCCGTCGGGGAAAACCTCGTAAACAAGTGGGCCGAGACGTTGAACCACCCTGTATGGTCCGAAGTACCGTCGCAGAAGCTTTTCACTTAGTCCACGTCGGCGTATCGGCGTCCACACCCAAACACGTTCACCGGGCTGGTATTTCACGAAGCGTCGTTGAAGGTTGTAACGGTGGCTGTCGGTCGTTTGTTGATTCTTGATACGGAGACGCGCAAGTTGTCGGGCTTCTTCGGCGCGTTGAAGGTACTCGCTCACATCGAGGTTTTGTTCGTCGGTGACGTTGGGTAACATGGCATCGAGCGCCGTTGCCGGGCTCCTTCCGTAGACCAATTTGTATGGAGATATCTGCGTCGTCTCCTGCACCGCCGTGTTGTATGCAAAGGTCACACACGGAGGAATGGCGTCCCACGTCTTGTGTTCGACATCGACGTACATTGACAGCATGTCGGCGATCGTCTTGTTAAGCCGCTCGGTGAGGCCGTTGGTCTGTGGGTGGTACGCTGTCGTCCGGCGGTGGTTTGTTTGGCTGTATGCCAAGATCGCTTGAGTTAAGTCGGCAGTGAATGCCGTTCCTCTGTCGGTGATAAGGACCTCCGGGGCGCCGTGACGAAGACGATATTTTCGACGAAGAACTTAGCTACCTCGGATGCACTGCCTTTTGGCAGGGATTTTGTCTCGGCGTAGCGGGTGAGGTAGTCGGTAGCTACCACGATCCACTTGTTTCCGAAAGCCGACGTCGGGAACGGCCCCAGTAGGTCCATACCAATCTGCTGGAAAGGTCGGCAAGGTGAATCAATTGGCTGCAGAAGTCCCGCTGGCCTTGTCGGCGGTGTGTTGCGTCACTGACAGTCCCGGCAAGTCCTCACATAACGAGTGACGTCGGTGGTAAGACGTGGCCAGTAGTACCTTTCTTGTATCCTCGCGAGCGTGCGAGAAACACCGAGGTGCCCTGCCGTCGGATCGTCGTGCAGGGCCTGCAGGAGTTCTGGTCGCAGAGCTGAAGGCACCACAAGGAGGTACTTGGCTCGGAGCGGTGAAAAGTTTTTCTTTTGTAGAAGACCGTTTCGTAAAAAGAACAACGCAAGTGCGTGCTTGAATACCTTCGGGACTTCGGCGGTCCTGCCTTCGAGGTATTCTATTAGGGCCTTAACTTCCGGGTCGGCCCGCTGTCGTTCAGCGAAGTCGTCGGTAGTTATCGTTCCCAAGAAGTTTCGTCCTCCAGGTCGTCGGGTAGCGGTTGGTCGACAGGCGCACCAGAGAGACAGTCGGCGTCGGAGTGTTTTTCGCCGGACTTGTAAATGACAGTAATGTCATATTCTTGAAGTCTCAGGCTCCATCGTGCGAGGCGACCTGATGGGTCCTTTAAGGTGGCTAGCCAACACAAGGCGTGGTGGTCGCTCACAACTTTGAAGGGCCTGCCGTAGAGGTAGGGGCGAAATTTCGACGTAGCCCAGATGATGGCGAGGCACTCCTTTTCTGTTGTGGAATAATTTGCTTCTGCTTTGGATAGTTATCGGCTGGCGTAACTAATAACCCTTTCAAGTCCGTCAGCCCTCTGCACAAGAACGGCGCGAACACCTACGCTGCCTACGTCAGTATGTATTTCTGTCTCGGCGAATTCGTCGAAATGGGCAAGTAACGAAGGCGTCTGGAGGCGATGTTTAAGCTCTTGGAAAGCGTGTTCCTGTGGCGTTTCCCACTTGATCTCCACGTCGGCCTTGGTAAGGTTGGAGAGAGGATCGGCGATGCGGGGGAACTTTTTCACGAACCGCCTATAATAGGCGCACAGGCCCAGAAATCGGCGCGCGGCTTTCTTGTCAGTGGGCGGCGGGAAGTCGGTGATGGCGGCTGTTTTCCATGGATCGGGACTAACTCCAGACTTGCTGATAACGTGCCCCAGAAACAAGAGCTCCTCAAACGCAAATATGCACTTTTCTTGCTTCAGTGCGAGTCCGGAAGTCTTGATGGCTTGAAGTACAGCTTCAAGGTGCCGAAGATGCTCGTCGAAACTCGAGGAAAACACGTCGACGTCGTCCAAGTACACAAGGCAAGTCTACCACTTCAATCCTGCCAGTACTGTATCCATAACGCGTTGAAAAGTTGCAGGCGCTGAGCAAAGGCCGAAGGGCATCACCTTAAACACGAAGAGGCCGTCCGGTGTTATAAACGCCGTCTTCTCTCGGTCTCTTTCGTCGACTTCGATTTGCCAATAGCCAGTCTTGAGGTCCATTGACGAAAAGTACTTGGCGTTATGGAGCCGATCAAGTGCGTCGTCTATTCGTGGGAGAGGATACACGTCCTTTCTTGTGATTTTGTTCAGGCGGCGATAATCGACGCAGAATTGTAGGATCCCATTTTTTTTTCTTCACTAACACCACGGGGGATGCCGATGGACTCTTGGACGGCTGGATAATGCCATCCCGCAGCATTTCATCAACTTGTCTCTTCATGGCCTCACGTTCTCGCGTCGAAACCCGGTACGGACTCTGACGGAGTGGTCAGGCATTTTCTTCGGTTATGATGCGATGTTTCGTGATTGGGGTCTGCCGAATTTTTGATGACGACAAAAAGCAATTTTCGTACTGTAGGAGCAGGGCCTTGAGCTGTTTTTGCTTATCGTTCGGAAGTCTGGGATTGACGTCGAAAGCTATGGGAGGGGCTTGGTTCCTCTGAGCAGGTTCCACAGAACCGGCAAGGGCAAAAGCACTGGTGGCTTCGATGATTTCTTCGATGTATGCGACCGTTGTACCTTTGTTCACATGTTTGTACTCATTGCTGAAATTCGTGAGCATAACCGTTGCTTTGCCTCCCCGCAGCTCTGCAATTCCTCTTGCGATGCAAATATTTCGGGTGACCAACAGATGCTGACTGCCTTCAACGACGCCTTCCAAGTCAGGTGATTTAGGAGCGCCGACTGAAATAATGACGCTTGAGCGAGGCGGAATGGTCACTTGTTCTTCCAGCACATTCAAGGCATGTTGTCCTGACGGCATGCGCGGCGGTAGTGCTTCTTCTGTGGATAACGTTATCGACTTTGTTTTTAGGTTGACGACAGCACCATGCAGGCATTAGAAGTCCATGCCAAGGATGACATCTCTCGAGCAACGCTGTAGGACTACGAAGTCTGTAGGATAAATACGGCCGTTAATGGTGACTCTCGCTGTGCAGATTCGTGCGGGCGTTACGAGATGACCTCCGGCTGTGCGGATTTCAGGGCCTTTTCGAGCTGTCCTAACTTTCATTAACTTCGCGGCGAACGACCCACTGATGACAGAGTAGTCGGCTCCAGTATCGACGAGAGCGGTCACACTGTGGCCGTCGATAAGAACGTTGAGGTCGCTAGTTCGCCGTCTCGCATTACAGTTAGGGCGTGGGGTCGGGTCACGGCTGCGTCGGCTTGTTCCGCTGCTTCCATGTTGCGTCGTCAGGCCACCTTCGGTAAGTGAGCTTTCGCCGTCAGGGCTTTGCCTGGTTGGCGTTGTGTTCGGAAAGCTCCGTCGCGGCATCGTCGTCGTTGGAGGATCTTCGGTAGTTCATCGCACAGCAACCGCACCTCCACCGGTTGCTGCCCTTAGTTTCCCGGATACGGGCTAGGAGACTGGCCCCGCGTTGGGCCAGAGTACTGCCGGTGGTGCGGTGACGTGCGGTGGTTGGGCGACGGCGAACGTGAAGGGCTTAGTGGTGTCCACCGAGTTCCTGTCAGGTAGTCGGTGATGTCACGTGGTCGTTCTCCTGGCTGTGGACGCGGTGCATTGACGGCGAAGCCACGCAGTCCCATCTGTCGGTACTGGCAACGGCGGTATGTGTGTCCGGCCTCGCCGCAGTGGTAACAGAGCGGGCGATGGTCAGGGGTGCGCCAGACGTCAGTCTTCCTCGGTGCACTGCGCTGGGCCGCTAGCGAACGGTATGACGTCGGTGGGGGTGGTGGCGCTGGTGGCGTCTGTCGACGGAAGTGCCATGGCGCGCGTTTTGGCGTGGACGGGGAGGAGCGTTGTGGCGCAGTGCAGTGGCGTAGCTCATAGCTTCCGGCTCGGGCAGCGGTGCGTGGGGAATTTGAAGCGATTGCCGAACTTCTTCTCGTACAATGTCGGTGATTGAATCCACTTGGGGCTGCGCCGAAGGCAACAGCTTGCGCAGCTCTTCCCGCACGATCGCTCGGATCGTTTCACGCAGGTCTGCGGAGTTATTGGCTTGAGCAGCAGCGCAGTCTGCAGTCAGGCGACGATTATACTGTCTGGTGCGCATGTCCAGGGTCTTTTCGATAGTGGTTGCTTCGGCTACAAATTCTTGGATGGTTTTCGGTAGGTTTCTCATCAGTCCCGCGAAGAGCTCCTGTTTGACCCCTCGCATGAGGAAACGAACTTTTTTCTCCTCAGGCATGTCTGGGTCAGCGTGACGAAAGAGTCGGGTCATTTCTTCTGTGAAAATGGCGACATTTTCATTTGGTAGCTGAACCCGGGTCTCTAATAAAGCAGCGGCCCTCTCTTTGCGAGCGACGCTCGCGAACGTTTGCAGGAATGCGCCGCAGAAAACATCCCACGTTCGGAGCGTGGACTGCCGATTTTCGAGCCAGGTCCTTGCGGTGTCTTCTAAATAGAAGAACACACGACGCAGCTTTTCGTCATGGTCCCAGTGTTTGAGGGCGGCCACACGGTCGTATGTTTCTAGCCAGGACTCCGGGTCTTCAAACGATGACCCATGGAAAATTGGTGGTTCCCTGGGTTGACGCATGACCATCGTGGGCTGGGACGCTGCGGTTGTCATTGTCCCTGCAGTCTCGGTCATGGCCTTGGTCTTCCGTGCCTTGTCTTGTAGAAGCCCGTACTACAGTGGTGGCCCTTGCTGTCGGCGGCTTGTTCGCTGCTCCTGGTTGGCGTCGGTGTTTTCTCCGCGACGTGGGCTGGCTTCACGGCTTGACGGGGGCGTCCGGTACATGAACGAAGCAGCACCTCCACCAGATGTCACGGGGTCGTGACGTGTCCGAAGACAGGAGACTTCGTGTTGGGATTTACCTGTTTATTTGGGCGAATCTGTGCCCGGTAAACGGAAAGTGCAATTACAGCAGCAGTACCGCACAGATAGCAGTCTCGGACTTATAGCGGCGAACGTAGCGTCGGCCTTCGATCAACAACTGACAAGCGGCGAAGCGCGTCGGCATTTATACTCTTGCCGTCGAATGTTCTAGCGTTATCGCTGGCGGTGGCGTAGGTTCCTGAACAATCTGTACCGTTCGCACAGTGGGTGTGATTTTATCGAAATGATCTACTACAGTCCGGAATCTTCTCGAAAACTGGAATTCGCGGTTTTCGCTGAGAATCGTGTGGTGTTTTAGGACGATTACAAAAACTTGGGAAATGAAACGTGACAATATATAATGAAATGATTCTAGATGGTGGTACTTGGAGCGTTCACTAGATGGACGGCCGGATTGACGGATGGATAGATGGACAGACAGACAGACGGACGGATGGACAGACACACAGGCAGACGGGCAGATAGACGGGTGGACGGACGGATGGACGTGGCCAGCGGACGGACGATTCGTGCCTTACTTATAAAACCCTCCGAAGCTTCGCCCCACTCATTATCATTCACTCCGTGGAAATGCTGTGATTTTTCTTAAACCTCCTTGATATATACGCTTATAAAAACAAAATTTGCACGGTCGTGAGGGGACCTTCCTCACGTGTTTCCGCGTGGTGTCATTGAGGTTTCGGTCGACTTCTGAGGAACATTTGGTGTAGTATCTTAAAACGGGTTGTGTTAGTATAAAAACTATGAAGCCTATTTGAACTTTAGCCGGTTTGCATGGTTATGTTATGTTTGACCCTAATAACCTTTAGATGTACTGACAGAATTGAACCAGAATCTTCACGCAGCCTTTCTACTACAACTTATATTTGCAGTGTCTGGTATAATCCACCCCATGGACCGTCACGTCGAAACTACAGATATTTCGTACAGCATACGTGGAACTCTGAAATCATAATACGGCCGTGGTTTTAAACCCCACTCAAGGCACCACCACCTGGCAACAATATGTTCTTTGGAAAGCATCCCCGATCCACCGAAGAATAGAGCTTTATAAAATTTCAAATAGCGATGGTTACATAACGCCAGACACCACCTTTTCATTTCATTCAATATTCGCCATGTTATGACATCGGGTGTGACGTTTCTGCTCCCGTCCCGTGACTACCTGACGATAAGAAGTAAGTTCTGCATTTGTTTGCTCCTTAAGATGTGCACTCACAATACCGCGGTGCCCTCTTAAACTATAGTGCAACGACTAGTGCAGTGCTATCGCAACATCCTGCCCTAAATGCCACTGAGCTAGTGTGAACGCGGGGAAACTGCTTAACACAAGCGCTCGGTGAATCCCATTGGTAGAGGTCAAATAGCTTCAATTATTGAATAATCTATATGATATATGACCTCAAGTCTTACGCTATATGGCAATGAGTCGAATAATTTTCATGTAATGTCCATTTCTTCTTTTTATAGATCATAGTTTTTCTTGTGTAGTGACGAAGAGTGGCTCAGGGACTCGGGCCCGCGGGGAGCTATATAGGGGCAGACGAGAAAGACGAGGCAGATAACGAACAACCGGGCTGCAGCAAAGGCGTTAAATCTGTCTCATTTCTCTACAATGGCACAGTCTATACGACCTACGAACCATAACTGCGCTCCGTGGGTTTTGCTGCCATGGGTTTGCCTTCGAATGCCGCTCACAGCACTAGCGACCACTCGCTCATAAAGCCGACGACCTTCCAGCAACCGGGGCCATCTACGCCTCCATTCGAGAATGGCACGTAGACCATCTCGATGGCTTCTGGGCAGGCTTACCCCAGCCTCACCACGAGATTACATAGCCTGCCGTTATAATACGGCTGCTTAAATTATTCGACTACTGCTACTTGCTAACAAAACCACTGCAAAAGTCCACGTTAGCTTGCGCAGCCTTGCACCTGCTTGCACCTGACACTTGTGGCCTTCTTTATTGCTGTGTTCCTGCTTTAGTTTTGGATAACAGAGTGAGCTGTTAAGAACATTAGGAACTGTTTCTAATTGGTCAGCATAAAAAAAGTGAAGGAGGTAAAGCCGGAGTGCTGAACTTCGACTTGCCGCAAGGATGCTAAGGCTAATTCATGCACTACCCATTATACTCATGCCGGCTGGCGCAATTTCCTTAGGTAGCTCCATAGTTCCCTCTACCGTACTATATTATGTAACTGGGTACCGTCGCGGAGAACTTGTGACCACCGGATCAATAATGTCGCACCGGTGTAACTAATGTCTACGCTATCAAGCAAGCGCCAATGTCATGTCCGAATAGAGAACGAAGATAACCCTCCACGCCGCAGTGGGCGTGACCTCCATTATTACGTCACGCACACAACTACTCCATTTGGCAATGACGTCAGCTTGCCTTGTGACTCTTAATGGCCGAACGCAAAACAATCTGGCGCAACCGGCTCTACGAAGATTAATTCGAATGGCGTCAGTTGCAATAGTTCGTGGAATCAGTTCGTCGTATTTTTGTAAAGCAACAATGTGCGTCGTCGAGTCACATACTTTTTTTTGTCATGCACTGTCGCATTGTAGAAGAGGGCGAACGGTGAACTCAGTATCTGTTGACTAAACTCTGTTGTGTTCACAGTGGTAGAACAGGCCCACGATTTCTTACAAAACACTATAGCTTATGGGAAATCATTGTACAGAAAGTGCTCTGGCCTCAAATATTTTATTAATTTTTATATACATATTATACGCAGTCGTCGTTTCACTGGGTTACAATAGTCTAAAGCATTCATATGCGTGCACCTCTTTCGGCCTCCACCTACAGCGATACTGCAGCGTATTATTAAAAGAACAAGTGTGCGTGGTTTATTTTCTCCGAATAACAAACTTCCTACGCCTCGAGTTTTCCGCAATACGTATGTGTAAGTTGTTACAATGTTACGAAGCGTTTTTCAAAAAATTAGCCTCTTTTTTAAAGCATTTTCACATTCGGACCTTTGAAGACATGTCAGTTCGAGGAAAAACACGAGATTTGGCGCGAATTGCGCGCACCGCCCCATCTCCTTGAACGCAGATTCATGAACATAGCTATTGCGTGTATGACTGCACACTTCCTAATAAGCATTCGTAATCATTGTACGCTCCCGTCCGGATTGTTATAAAGCGCGCGACATACAGACAGCCATCACTGCTCGGCGGGGTGACATCATGCGGCCCTTATTGGCTCTGACGCGTTATGACCAAGAGTACGCTCCGTATAGCAATGGCATGCACATCGTCGAGCGTTGTTTAAACCATAAATGATGTTGGCAAGTCTCTCTGTTTTGCTAGCTGTGCGCATTACGCGAGGTTATCACCATATCTTCTTACGCAAATGCGTTTTTCGACACAGCCAGAAATCGTGCCTTGTTTGTTCTGAAGGAGTCGCGCGCATAATGTTTGACCGGAAGCTTTATTCAGTAGCATCGAGAGGTCGCAATCGCCTTGAGCACTACTACATAGCAATTTCGACAAGGACACATCAAAACGTTCCACTCGTGCAAAGCTATAGTCTGCGTGTATATTTAGACTACGGATGCATATGAGCTCAGCACGCCAGGTCCCGCAACTGCAGCAGCGTCACCCCGCAGAATGCATGCCAGCTGGTCGCGCACGTGACGCTGGTCAGTACGTGCGGAATCAGTCAACCAACATGCGGATGCCAAAAGCAGTGGCACTTAATACATTACTCTATACGAGAGTGCTGTCCAAACCTTTGTATCTCCCAGCGGGTTCACTGAATAATTGAAAGAAAAAGAAAGTTGTGCAGTTTGCCCTACATCGGGCAGGGCTATAGATCCCAGCAGAGCTGATGGCCACCAAGCATGTGTTGGCTTGGCTTGACTTTCACCCTCTCACTACATCCTTTTGAACCTCTTCTACGACCGAACCATTACAAAGGGCATAGCTATAACGCTTTCTTGTCATTGATAAAACGCATATAATGCCTCGCAGATGCATGGTGGGGACCTGGCTTCTCCCCAGAACGACGTACATGGCGTATAGTGGGTGCTTACTAAATTAAAAAGAAAATGACACTTATCACGCTGGGTACGTTGCAGGCCGGTTCTAGAAAACGTGCGCAAAACTCGGTCGTAACAGGTCTTCCACGAAACACCTACAGGGCGTACGTGTCACAGATATTGCACAAAACTTACCACTCGCCAAGCTGGTTCACTAAAACCGAATAAGGCAACACACCGGCGAAAAAACCCCTATTCCGACTTCTGTACATACTTAACCAATAAAAAGTTAGGGCACACCTAAATGGGCCTGCATAAAAGACATAAGAAAAACTTGAAGAACACTATAGACACGCAGGCTTCGGGTACTCTTCTAAGCCATTTGTACATAATGCTGTCGCAGTGATTCCGCGTTTGCCAGTTCGTGATGACGATTGTTTTCTATCTGTAACTTAAGGCGAACATCCACCATAAAAGCTCGGCTGTAACGAAAATATTGTTATATAATCTTTGCTGATATAAGCTTTGCTGATAATCTTTGCTGATCTTTGATGATGTAATCTTTGCTGATCTTTGCTGAAGATGGGCTGACCGGCAGCGCTTCCCGTTCGTCCCATGTGCCATTTGTGTCGTGCTCTTCGCCGTGCTTTCTATACACTCCCTCTTGATGTGAAAGAGTGTTGAGGTGGCTCCGCACAAAGAGCTGAACGGATTGCTCGTGCCAGTGGGGTCCCGGAATAGGGATACCACCCTGCCGGGCACACTACGCTCTTCATAGTGTATGCTTCTTATGGTGCACTGGAGCTCCCACATGTCTGGTTCATGCATGTAATAAAGATTTGTAGTACTACTACATCAAGTTCGCTGCCACAGAATGAAATTACGCTTGGGTCATATAAGAACGCCATCCCTGCGCGAAAAGCGCAGCACAGTCACAGCGAAAGCTACAAAAGCGGGTTTTTAGAAGTTTTTTATAACACAAATTGGGTAACTACTGCAAGCACACTTGCGTGATACCCACTGGGACAGTAAGAATATAATTTTTGGGGTAGTAGGCTGGCATTTGCTATGCTATTTTTTATAATTATTCTGAGAAGCGTCGTATTCACTAAACACTTACAAGGAACTTTACGCCGATTCTCCATGCAGTGGCTGACGACGATGAGGAATTATGGCTAAAGTGGGTATGTGCCACAGTTAATAGGAAAGCAAGAACAAGCTTTTGTGTGGGTTGGAGCACCGGACGAGCCCACTCGTTAAGCTATTCACGTTTTGCAATGACGGTTTGTTCTTTCACTGTTTCAAAACGCCTTATAAGTTGTATTAACATGATTGCTTTCCCGACATCAAGCCTGTCTAAGGCAAGTTTGCCAACAAGTTCCAAGCACCAGTGTGGCTCAGTGGTAGAATACTGGTGGCACCCAGTGGACCCGACTTCGAGCCATACTGTGTTATTGGTGTTATTTGTTGTGGTTATGGGCACCGGCGGCAGTGGCGGACAACTTCGCGTGACCAGAGTCATGATCTCATAACAGCTTTCGCTCTTATAAACAAACGGCATAATTCAACCGTTCGGTTTGCTTCTATCAGGCATTCCGTCAATGCTAAATCGACGAATGCAATTGAAAAGGCATATATTTAAAAGGAATTAGCCAGGGGAGCATAGACATATACCTCTCGCCCTCTCCTCCTCCCCGCGGCTGCAAAACACGTGCAGTAACCGCCCATCGGAGGAGCCGCAAATGCGTCGCCTTTCAAAATAACTTTATTGAGGAGGCGAACACTTCATGCGACAATTTTTTGCAGCGCAAGTTGTCTGCGCTTTGCTGAAATAATCGTGTGGGAGAAACACAATGCACGATTGTGTTATCCGCGCATAAAGGTACGTTGCCTGCAGTTCACATTAACGCAAAGTGATGTGGCGTCTGGTACCGTATTCTCTTCGACAAAACAACGTGGCGTACACCAAACGGCGCACAGGTGAGCAAGCGTTAGCACTGCGATATATTACTTTTATAGGAGCCTAGACGAACCGGGTTTGAATTGAGCAATGTGCGTTATAAAAGAATAATGCTCGACTACCTTTAGTGAACTGGTAGGCATAGCTACAGAAAAAAATTTGCGAGACGTGCCTGCTGGTCTGTCTGGGTAAACAGATTTATTCGCGTACAGGAAACTGCGCTCAGAGAACGATATGCACTTTTGGGTGGTATAAAAAGGAATGCGGCGATTTTTTCATGTGCGTGCGCGTTATTTGATAGTTCAAATACAGCAAAAATATTAATCATCATTATGTATTTATTACAGAGCTTTCAAAAATAGTTTTACTATTATGTAGACAAATCATGCATACCTGCTCAAGCAGACGTTAGAGACTTTGTGGATATTGAATTTCGTTTCTTTCGTCAGTCAATGTGGCCAAAATAGCTTTTTTTTCTGTATTTGCAGTGTCACTGCGCATAATGATAAAAATCGTACTCTTAGACTGCCATTCTTCTTTAAAATTCCACACTCTTTTTGCCTACAACATAGCGGCGTGCGTATGCTTACGCAGTCATAAATAAACGTAGCGTCTGAAATGATTTTCTCTTACCTCATCGATCACATAACGCACGCGCCCCAATTGGCACACTTTCGTCGTCTGTGTCCAGCCGAAACCGACATTTGAAGGCTATTCACTTATGAATAGAACGGCGAATTGTTGCTCAGTCCGACATCCAGACATCATTCATTGTGCCGAGAATACTGCTTACATTTTTTCCGTGCTTTGTCAGCGTCATCTGCGCAAAGAACACTACAGATACAGGACTCTGTGTCCTGTGTCCCGCATGCGACCGCTAGACACAAGAAGCAGAGCTTTTAGTCTAATCAAATCATGGTCATTTCAATGAAGGCAGAGCCCTGCTCCTGCGTCTCAGTCGCATGTTGGGCATAAAAAGTTTTGTATCTGTAGTGTACTTAAAGTGATTAAAATGGAGGGATAGCCCTGCGTTCCTGCGTTCAAAATAATTTCAATGACCACATTGAAATCATAGTTCTTTCAATGTTGTCTTTCATATCATTATGAACGACAGTATCAATGCACCCAAAAAAATGTCAAAGGCCGTCATGTTCGATCCGTGTATTGAAACCTATCGCAAAACTGTCAATAATGTCGCTTTATTCCCCTCGAGGATTCTCGAAAGACAGTGAAAGCATTATCATCATGGCAGTGCAACTGATTGGAGACATCACAGAAGTTATTGAAAGTCTCACAACGTACAAAATATCTGACACATTGGCGTGAGAGGGCATCATCTCCGGTACTACGAATTCCTTCTCCACAGAAAATATATCTTGCGAAAGCCTAACTGCAATTCACACTATCAGTGTAATGGTCTCAGGGACAACGCTTGTACGGCACTACTAAAGCCTTCAAGAAACCCTTATTTATTACCGACGGCTGCTGAGCTACGGAATGCTCTACCCGATGATGCACGAACAATTTAGCCACATAGTTTGGTGTTTTTTATTTTTTATTTGCCACCACTACGCTGTTATTTCAGGTTCTTTTCTCTTTTACCGGTATTTCTATATTTACTCTTTTCTTGTGTCACATTCTTTATATCCCGCTTTTCGAATTCACACAAGTATACTTTGCTTATTAGCCTTTGTCCAACATATTATAACAATGTCCATACTACTATTTATGCTTTTTTCACACACATCTCTCTTATTTATGAACCTACAGAAATTGTCTTTATTAATCGATAAATGATGAGCTACTTTTCGCTAAACAAGTGGGGTAAGAGCTAGGCTAACACCTCGTTGGGCACCTTTTATGCTCTACGAGAGCAGTTACCGGTAGGATAAAAGCAAGTATAATTACATGGGCGTAAGCAAGGCCCGTAGCACGTAAGCATATCAACTGCTGGTCTATATCAGTAACACAGTGAATGTGAAAAAAAAAGGCTTGTGCGCAAAGTTGAAACACAAAGTTAGGTGAGTAGATGGGATTAATAATTTTCCTTATATAATGAGGCCATTGCAAACACAGAAGCGGGCTGATTGTAGAAACAAGGGAGAAGCCTTTTATCTACAGTGCACGTACGGAGGCTGATGATGATTATAACATAATGAATGTGGTGAGGACAACGGGTGTTAGATGTATGCATTCTAACAGGTGGAGTATTCCGTAACGTATCCTCTCGTAATTGAGCTAGTCCATGCGACGAAAGGGTTCGTGCTGTTCATTGCTGAACGGCCAGAAAGTCAACCTTCGTTTTCGTTGTCCAGTAGCCCGATTGCAAAACAACGTCAGACCAGACTGGAACGTGCACTGCAATCACAGAAAAGACTAGATCAGCGGTCTTATGGAGTTCATATTAAGCTATCCTTGGGTGCCCATTCAAACCACACATGTGAGATATCCACGCGGCAATGAACAAAAACATTTAAAAGGAAGAACACGCACTTAGGCAGCTGTTTTGGCCGAGGTGGTTGAAGATGCGAGTTACTTGGAGTAATTGAATAACTGGGTGGGAAGCCTTAAACAGCAGTCTTCCCACGCGACTCATGTGGTGTGACCTTTGCTGCAACTTTATTCTTATGCCACGCAGTCTTGCATATGTGAATGCGTTTCTTCGCCATATGACGCTTGAATAAGGTCATTTTGTCAAATTCAGGATCTACGCAGTGGCATAACTTCCACGATGATAGCCACACCTGCCTGTCTGACATGCGAGTCATCATAAACTGTGCGTACCACTTAGCGAGAACATATCAATTGATTATAAATGTATGCTATCATAATAAGAATGGAGTTAATTTTAAGGACCTTTCGTAGAACGTTTCGAAAAAGGATGGTGCCTCTACAGCTGATAAAACATTATTCAATTTTTTTTCTAAAAGTTCATAGCTGTGACAAATAACTGAATTAACAAATGTGCCTTTGCTGTTTAATCAGACTTTTCTAGGTAGCATTTCTGTCTGTATCATGTGGAATAAGGTTATAAATATTGCCGAATTAAGAATTTCGCTCACACGCACAAGCACGTTATATACAGGCAATGCAGTATATATTGAGCCGGACATTGATACCGCATATAGTTTGTCTAGTATATCTTGATACTGTAAGGCAACGTTTTGTCTGCAAGACACTTCTTTTACATGGCGAGCCTCTGCCCCACAACACAGGTCATACCGATGATGATGTGTATGTACATATGATAAGATGACGCGTATGAATACATACGCTGCGCAATATGCATCTTTTACTTAGCTACAGAACAAATATTCATTGATTATTCTGACTTTCATAAAATTATTCACTAGAACACATCAGCATGAATCCGTGCGAATAGGAAGGCAATGCAAAACTATTGGAAACCACTAAAATTGTAAAACATCATGCTATATGTTTGATGAGGCGATCATTTAATGATAAGTAATCCCATTGTCAACACCAGACAAGGCCTTGCTTGTAATTTCAATTTCATTTAAGATATCCCGCTTCAAGTGCAGCACTAACAGAACTGAACCGATTTAGCAGTCAGCCTTAGCTCCAGTGCGCAACGTTTTGCGTGACTGCTCTACTCACTTGAAGATGTGGCTCCTAGTACAACGGCAAATAATGAATGTTGCACAAATATAATGCTATACTGCATGGAGTTCACTGTTTTTTTTACCATTGTGTAATTTTCTGCCCTCTTTTTTCAGACAATGATGCCTTCCTTGGGACTCGGTTGCGGTCTGGCCGTCGTCATTCATTTGTTCGGCTTTGTGATCGCTTTGCGTAGTCTTGAAGATAGGTCGAACACGCCAGCAACGGCTTCACAAGAGGCGGAGTTTACATATCCAAGCCAGTAAGCTCGCTTTCACTGATGAACGAGACAGCCGCCAAGTTAGCGATTGCTTAGGTAGCCCAACACTTGTAAACAAGTGAGAACTTGAGGAACTTGCTTTGAGGCATGGATACGTGAGTGATTCGATTGCTCATTTACACGTTATCCAGTTTGTTGTACACGATTTCCTAAAGCAACTGCAATAGAAGCATTGTGCAAATGTGAGTCTTTGAGCTTTCTTTAGCTACCCGAGGTATGAAACCGCCCACGCCACTCAATAGTGCAGTTCTTTACGACTACGAAAGAAGATAATGGATTCTGAAGCAACGCCAATCTTTGAAGCTTGACGGGAAGGTACATTTCGCATATAGGAAGCTGAACTGTAAAGTTGCAAGCATGATTTTATATAAAAAGGCACAGGGCATATGGAATTCCCAAGCAGCGACGAAGGTAGATATCGGCTATAGTTTTAAACGCGCTCACTGTTTGTAATGCGGGAGGTTGGGAGGTTGTGAGGAATTCAGCGTAAGGTGGCTTCCGGTGGCTGTCTTGTGACATTGGGCACATTGGTTCTCCCACCTACCAGTCCCCTATTGGTAAGACAAAACATACCAGATGCTTGAACAAGTTTATTATAAATTGTGTACCTATGCAATAATTACCAGTGTCACATGTCTTCAAGATTAAGCTAATTTGTTAATACTCTTCATGGAAGGTTTATAGAGTATAGCTTCTATTCTGGGTATTTCTATGAAGTTAGATTATACGTAAGCTAATCATTGCTTTTCGAACCCACTAAGGTGCCCACCTCCTCAAAAACAATACGAAAAAGAAAATAACGGTGGAAGTCCAGGTGGCCCGCTAGGGAATGTTATGCGACCTCCAGTGCGACGTCAACAGCCTCCCTCCTCCGTCTTCCCTTATCACTTCTTATGTGAAAGTTGACATGGTAATTTTGACCAAAAATGGTACTTTAGCTTGTAACCCTTGTTCGAAAGCAGCTTTGGGATATACGTGCTGAAGAAAAAAATGTTTCTTATGTAGATATTTTTAAATTAAAGTCAATTAGCCGAATTTTCTCCCTCTGCCAGCGAAGCCTTGCTACGCAATTTTGCCGTCCGGCTCCCACTAGTGTCAGCTGCATGCAACGTTGCCCTCCTCCTCAAAATGTTGCTGACCACTGGTCTACTATATGAAACTCTACACATCAAAAGAAATGCATATTGTTATTGTTTCTTAAACGGGGTTTACGAACTCATAGTTTAAATCAAGAAGAAATGGACATAGGCCGGGCACGTAGCGCACACGCAGGATAACCAGTGGTCATTAATTAAGGGCAACTGACTGCGTTCCAAGAGAAGGTAAACGTACGAAGGAGAGACAGAAAGTTAGGTGGGCAGACGAGATTGGGAAGTTGGCACCAGAAAGCACAGTACTGATTTGATTGGCGAGACATGGGAGAGGCTTTTGTCCTGCAGTGGGCGTAGTCAGGCTGATGATAGTTTTGAATAAAAATATTAAACATTCCTTCTAATGTCGCAGATGAAGCATGTCCGGCGTGCGTAAGAGTGAACGGTATTCATAGAGGATGGGTAGTGAAACATCGCGCTTGTAATATCTCTGCCATTACTACCCATGCTTAAAACAATTATACTCTGTTCGTGAATGGTATTTTACGGCTTCAAATTATGATTAAAAATCTTTAAAGTCTTTTTCGTGCTCTCTCAGATATTTTGGTTGATCGTAGTTGTACCAGGATGTCTTGGTGAACACAAGAAACTTGAAACGTGCCTAGTTGGATCACCAACGTTTGACAAAGGAAACAATTTTGCACAATCGACAGCAGGCAAAGTCACAAAAGAAAGTCCTGCAAGCGCTGCTGTGCTTTTTCTGATTGAGTAGTCTTTCTGAACGAATGTCATCAACACACACGTCTTGTGTTCGTTTTTTTTTTTTTATCCTGTGTACATGTGCGTTTTTCTGTCCCCTCTCTCTCTCTACACTCTCTTTCTTGCCCTTATTTCGTCACCCCTCTGCAGGGTGACGTTAATGTCTGGCTAACTTCCCAGCGTTGCTCATTATCTCTTTTTTCCTCTTCAAGGTGCCTATGTGATACCCCTTGTGCAGGTACAAGGCTTGCTCATGTTGCCTTTTTTTTCCAATATTTACGCAAATGCTCAAAAAGTGCACACTTATGAATCTAAAAAAATTTGTTATGTAGTCGCGTTGTTACAGATATGTATTTCGGTGGTCACCGGCTTGCAGAAGTCTTTTTGGACGGATACGGGTATATCCAGTCCTGCAACATGTTTGGTGACAGGTGAGTAATTTTAACGTGAACCTCTTGTTTTAATGTTCGAGGTTGTTTGATGCTTTAGTCATTTGCTGAACAGGTGAAAAAAACATGGATGCCAGCCATTCGTAAGTTTCACGTTAAGCATGAAATACTCATCGTGAACTCACATTTTTGTCTTGAATATAGAGCACATCATCAGAATCGATTTGGAGTAAAAGTTGGACAGAAACAGCTACATTTTGAGTCATTGTTTTGCTGGTAAATGTTGATATCTATGTGATTAATAATATGACTATACTAATCAAGACGCATTTGGGAGCTACTTTAAATATCTAGTAGACAGGGGTGAAGCCGACGCTGATGAGGTTCGATGTACCCCACTTCCCACTTATTTACTAAATATGGAACGGTACGCCTGCACACGTGGTCTTTCACCACCTACGTATACCTATTCAGCTGCAGAGATGGGTGTTCAGTGGCTTCCTGGGGCCACCTTGACGTAACTTGTGAAAACGGATGGGGCAGCCCAAGCAAAAGTTATACCCAATCCCGTTCAGCCATTTCTTGAAGATGTCTTCTCACAGACGCTCCGGGAAAAAAATTAACCTGAGGCTCCATGTCAGAATCGAGAGGCCATGTCTCTCCTCTTTTTGCCGGGCCATATGGACGTCCTCGGACTAGATCACGAACTTAGTATCCTTCTTCCTTCCCCCTGACTAGCCCCCCGGGATTTCATTCAGTTTCCTTGTCTGACTTTCTGTCTCGTTGTTGTACCGCACGGGTCATCCGCGTGAGCCAGACCTCCCTGGTGGCTTAAGCCGTGTGAAGGAGGTTTTACTAGAAGGCTTCGTGTCACGGTTATTCAAAATTTTTCTGTGGAGCACTCGATTTTCATCGTTTGATCCAGCAACCCCGTTGTCACTCACAGATATCCCTGACTGCAAATGGTGACGTCAGAATGCCACCACGGCTCAAAAGTGACGTAAGCTGAGCTATTACCTGAACCCATTCCTCATAACCTACTGCCACGGCCAACACCACTGCACGTACGTTAGCTGTAACCGTTCACCAATAAGTTATATTGCATTGCTGTGCAGCAAGCGAGTTTTATGCCAGCATGTGGACCATGGCTCAATCTCTACGCCTTCAATAGCTTCCTCCATGCTTGAGTTTCAACAAATTGCGCGAGAATTGGCCGATGTCTAAATGATGATACAGAGTGCCTCATCCACTACGCAAGAAACCGTCGTCGCTGAACACTCTATCCCGGTGTTTTCGCATCCTGAAGGCATGCGCTGATTTCGTTAAGAAAGCAACAAAACTGCTGAGCGCAGCGCCTTCTTATGAACAAACCTGACTCAAATGCCCATTTATAGACGGTGAGTACGCGCTTCTGAAGGAAAGTGGTTAAAGCTGCTTCTCGCAGCTTTGATCCCAATCACTTATCCACGCAATCATAAATAACGACCACGCAGTTCATGTGGGATGAGTCAATTCGAAAAGGAAACAAGTCAGGCACAGTCACTGAAGTCGACAACTCCATCAATGCGAATATGGTAATATTCTGGATGGTAACCACGTCCTTCTGAACGTCCGTGGCCGTTCAGATTCGCGAACGGTGTTTTGACTCCTTCGCGTCGCAAAAGTTTAGGAACCTATTGCTTGGCAACCTGCAACCCGAATTACCTGGGCTGTAGCCATGCACCCCTAATTACCGAGAGTTGTAACCTAACATACAAAACATAGGTTGTCAGGAACGAGGAAAAAAGTCCGAATATTGGACTTTGTCGATTTTAGGGGTCCATTTAGTGAGCTCTTACCGCATTAAGGCTGATAACAATATTTAGGTCTGCATAGTTTTGCTGTATACTAGAAGCAGCTTAGCAGAGACAAGAAGCCGCTAGCTAAGTACTATGCGTAGAAAATGAACACTATATTTATTAAATGAAACCACAACGTAGTTACCTATGATGTTCATCGTACTTAATTTAGCTAATTTCGTTGCTCTGTGCTGCGTTAAGGGTGTCTGTGTGCCAGCTGGCTGAAAGTTCCTAGATAGCGGTAAAGAGCTCTACAGCTGAACATAGTTGAAATGTTGAGAAGAGAACGTGCTATATAAAGTTTCTATGTAGCCTCAAAAAGCTAGCAGCCTCGAAATGTGTAGTCACCATTCATAGCTACCTTAACTTGACTGAACGGCATAGCTTGAAAAGGATTGTCATCTATATGCTGGAGGCGCGGCGATGAAGAGAATGATGTGAAAGGCAAGAAGATTTTCGGCCAGATGGAAGGGATACCACCGCACCTTCCCCCTTTCCTCTGATCGCTGAACCACTGGCGCTTGCACAATAAACATTTTTTGTTTATTTTTTCAGCATACAGGGCACATGTACACAGTTTCTTACGCTGAACAGCTAGACAGTGAAATATTCTTTGCTAATAATTTTCGCGGTTGGCCACTGCACGATTGCTTGTCTACAGTCGATACGTAATGAGAACGCTAATAGTTCTCGTGAAGTTGCAGTAAGTAAAGGTAAATAAATAAATTGAATTGTATGTATACGAAGATGCTCACGAATTCAAGTCACTATCCAGCTCAGTGAACTCTTACACTGTTCCCATAGTGTAAACCGCCCATGTATTTAAAAAAATGTCACCATGCATACTTCTCTCGTAGTAACGATGCTGAATAGTTAGCAAGATATCTATTTCTTTCTCCTAGGAGCATTTGTTTTGTGTTAAAGCACTGCTTTATGGGACACTAGGTCTCTCTACTACAGTGCATTTTTACGAGCACCTCAGAGGAGGAAAGAGAAATGCGAGAGCTTTCTGTCTCTTCAAATGCTTAGTATTTGGCCACAAGAGAAGCAATATTTCGTCGGCCTCTCTCCAGTTCGTTGCATATTTCGAAAGATCCAGAAATACAGCTTAAATAGGATGTGCTCATACCCAGCTATATCAGCTGAAATTGAGCCAATTAGTCCGAAATTGGCGGCATCGCACAGGGTAAGATGTGTCCTGCGTTAAATTCGAAAGCACAGTGACACAAAATTCACTTCATTTGACAGAAGTTTAACGTATGGCCTCGAAGCTATAAAAAACACCACCTGACTATGTTTCGCCCTATTAATCGTAGGTACCTTGAGAGTGCCGCTGTGCAGCCATATGGCTTTGTGGTGACACAAACGTGATTTGGCTTCTGGCTAGTCCCTGCATGTGTCTGTCTTTCTTTTTTTTCTGTGTATGCTCCAGAAAGTAGCGTTACTTTGTTTTCTTTAGCTATGCGCGTTGTTTGTACTTGGTGAAATTAGAGCAACTATGTGAAGATCGCTAACAAAGCTGAGTTGCTTGATGCACGAAAATTTGTTTGCCCTATTCACCTCTTAAATTGTTGATTGATATGTGGGGTTTAGCGTCCCAAAACCACCATATGATTATGAGAGACACCGTAGTGGAGGGCTGCGGAAATTTCGACCACCTGGGCTTCTTTAACGTGTACCCAAATCTGAGCACGCGAGCGTACAGCCTTTCCGCCTCCATCGAAAATGCAGCCGCCGCAGCCGGGATTCGAGCCCGCGACCTGCGGTGGGTCAGCAGCTGAGTACCTTAGCCACTAGACCACCGTGGTGGGGCCCTTTTAAATTATAGACACGTGTCTTACATGTTCATGATTACACTTACTAGATTATGCTTTTCGCTTGTAACGCCAATATTTGTATTACGCTGCTTTGAACCTAATGCTCCGCATGATGTCAACTGAGCTCAATTAAGCTTATTACGAAAGGGAGAGTCAATTACGGCGAGCTCGCCTTCTGTTGAACACAGGGGCACATGTTTGGTGTTGCTTCTTTCCACAGGGCGCTTATCGGTGAATTACTTTCATCTGTACCTGCTTCTGTTGTGGATCAAGTAGACGAATATCAGATGACCAACGTTGTGCTGCAATGCACACAGAAGTCTCAGAACGCTAAAGATTCCTATTTCCCAAAGCTTCGGGACAAAGGACTTCAAGGAGCCCTCATGTTTCCAGGTATTTTAAGAACGGGAATGTTGAAACCATGTCACTTTATGAATGAGAAAGCACGCAGCATGGCCATAGCTCTAGATAATGTTTTATTCCTTAAAGAATGCTGACTATACAGTAGCTTTCTTTAACTTAAGCTTTCCTTGTTGTCATAATAATTAGAGAGCTTTATAACAATTATTTATAATTATAGCAAAATCACAATATGATTATGAATGACACTGTAGTAGATGACTAGAAATTTTGGTCCCTTGGCATTGCTTAACAATTATCTAAGTGAGCGAGCCTCGAGCATTTTCGCCTCAGCCGAAAATGTAGCCGCCACTGCCGGGATTCAATCCCGTGACCAGCTGGCCAGTCTTTGTGGCTCTCGTTGCCATCAATGGCAAGCAGCGAAAGCTTTTGGAGTAAAGGAAGAAGTATTTGAGAAGAAAAGTACATCTCCCGTGAAAGAAAACCATGTGTAGATGTGAAGCAACGGGAAACCACGCTTACACTGGCGGCGACGTTCACACTCGCGCTTATCGCGGTGCTGTGCGGGAGAGAAACTGGGGGAGCGAAAAGCACGCAGTGGTGAACCGTTGTTGTTTTTTTACTGGAACATGTCAATCACTGCTTATGGGCAATGAGAGACAAAAGACTCTGATTTGACACAGAGACCCGCAGTCCGCTTTTAGTTAACGCGCACGCTGAGAATTTTTATTGAACATTGTACAGGAGAAATCTCCCCTTGGAGATCACATCTCCCCTCGGAGATCAAAATGTAGTGCCTATACAATACACAGGGTGGCCAGTTAATCTCTGTGTAGCGTGAGTAGCCGGTTCTTTCAACCGAGAAGCTCACTAGCAGATGCTGCCTACGTCAGCGTTGCGCGGCGAAAGAGGGGGACCATCAGAGATTAGACAGAGGAGGAGAGGAGGCGCATGCGCAATGGGGTTGTAAACACCGTGGGGAGAAATGCCTACAGGAGAGAGAGAGGGGGGAACGCGCGTAGGTTAGCACACGCTCTTTGTGCCAGCGTTGTGATGCGAGAGAGGGTAGCGGACGCGCATGCGTTGCAAGGGTGGTCACGCTGCACACCGCATTGAGCTCGAGTCAAAGCTGCTTCGCATCTAAAAACCACGAGGCCTGCCCAGAACACGCAGTATAGTCACAGCGAAAGCTGGAAGAGTGGCCCTTCAGAGCCTTTTTAGATGCGGAGCATCTTATACTCGCGCCTTGTAGTGCGCCGTCCGCGCCGTCCGCACCGCTTCTCGAACATTCGACAGCTGACGCGCGCGCATGCGCCGTCGCGCCGTCGCCCACTCTTCCACCATCTGTGCATCCCTTCCTCCTCTACACACCGCGCGCGCTTCACTCCTCCACCATCTGTGCACCCTTCCTCCTCTACACACCGCGTTCGACATCAACAATTCTCCTGATTCTCCAGTGGACGCGCATGTGGCGTCGCGCTTCGAGAACATTCAACAGCTGACAGTGCATGCGCCGTCGTGCTTTATATATACTCAAGGTCGGCGCTCGCTCGCTCAGTTGGCGCTCGTCGGTTGGTTTGTACGGCGCGTCGACGTCCAAGGTCGCGGTGAAATGAATTCCAACGAATCCACAAACACAATGATCGACGTCCCTTCGACCAGCGCCGCCCTTTCGCATACGTGTGTACGTGTTCACTCATTTAACACCCCCTCCTACAACCACGTTAACCAATTTAGCCATCGACCCAAGTAAGTCGCAATTTAACACCCCATTTCACAACCACGTTAACCAATTTAGCCATCGACCCAAGTAAGTCGCACTTTAACACCCCGTTAACCAATTATATGGTCCGCATCCTCCTCAGTGTTCCCCCGAGGGAAGCTGCGGGCAATTTTTTTAAGCACTCTTTGGGTAACTGCTACGAGCACACTGGCACATTCTATCTTTGTAGAAGCAACAGCACTAGCTAAGAATTTTGTGCCAATTTTTATGCAGTGGCTGACGATGATGAAGAATTACGCCTGAGTGGGTATGCAATACAGTTAACTGGTGATCACGAACAAGCTTTTGTAAAAGGTTGGAGCATTGGACGACCCACTCATTACGCAATTCACATTCTGTGACGCCTGGTTGTTCCTTTGCTGTTTTCAAACACTTCATTACTTATACTAACGCGATTCCCTTCCCAACATCAAGTCAACCTAAGGCAAGTTTGCAACAGAGTTTCAAGCACCGGCGTGGCTCAGCGTTACAATACTTGACTGGCACGCAGGGGACACGGGTTCAAATCCCACTGTGTGGCTTGTATTTTATTACTAAGCTCTTTCTTATTTGCTGTGATTGTGGTTATGGACACCGGTGGCGGCAGCGGCGGACAACTACGGTGCCGCAAGTGACCCTTGTGATCTTATAATTGCTTTCGTAGCAAAATAAAACAATGCACAAAAGCGTAAATGGGGCGATAAGGAAACGTAACACTCTGGATGCTATAGCCAATGCACGTCTTGATCACGCCTGCGCCTGAGGCTGCTGTCTTTCCTGTAGTCATTGCGTTCCGAGTGGCACTTCTAAAGCCAAAATGGCATTCTGGGTGGACAAATAGGTTTCACTTAAATGTTTCAAAGGATACGTTTAACATTTTCGGTAAACGTCTGATTAAACCAACGGAAAAGAAGCAAAACAGTGAGAATATTGCAGCAGTGCCTGCAAGAGGGGTAATATTCATGATTCGCTAATAGGTTAAACATGACACAGTTAGTGCACAGAAGAAATCACTTTCTGTGGGCTTTTTCACGAACCGCGTGACGCATTATACACTCGTATTGTTGCTTTAGGATGCACGAAGCCTACCCTAGAGAGATCTACAAGAGGGCTGTTTCGTGAAACTGAGTTCACTTCTGAATTGCGGCCTAGCGAGCTGTCCTCAGCCACGGCCGCTCAATTGGGAGAAAATCGAGCGGCTGAGCCACACCTATGTGACTTTCGTTAGTCGTCTCGATTATCACATTTCTTTCATGTTTCACTTTGCTGAGGGTAAGCACATTTTAGTAATGGAGAACATACAGAATTTAAGTAGCTGAGGGAATCTTGTCATCAATTCCACACCCGCAAGCCATTTAGAAGGGAGAAGTGTTATGGCGTGCGAGAGTTCAGAACAAAATAGCTGCAAATTGGTGCTTAATGTGTACGTAAAAGCTGTCTGATTGCGAACGATCTTCGTGGAGAGCACATGGCGAACGGTGCACCAGAACCAAACGGAGTTCGCTTAAGCTTTGAAGAAATAACATCTCACTTAATCTGTAGAAATATTACATAGATAACCTATGTGCAGACAGGAAGCATGTCATCTGAGAACCAGGAGACCAGCACAATCAGTACAAAAACGTAATGCAAAAACAAATTAAAAATAAAACAAACAAAATTAAATCAAATAATCTTTATTTTTTGTGATATAGTTATCCAATACTGCATTACAACATCCACGGTACAGCATCATGTATAGCCTAAATTGTATGCTGTGACGACTGAAATGAAAGTTCAATATTGTCGTAATAATCGGATGAAAGTAGATATCTCTACACATTATAGGGGGAAAGAGGAAATATAATTGAGGCATGTGCAACTGCTCTTGCAGTATCAGCGAGGCTTTGACAGTTTTGCTGTTGTTTGAAGGGGTGTCAGATCTCTCAACTGGTCCTGCTGGGCCTTTACCTTGGTGAGGCCTTACCTTTTTTCTGTATTTTTTGGTGTTTGCTAATTTAGCTTGATGAACACTATTTTCTGACGCATTTTTATACAATTTTTGTGTTGTTTCACCGGAGCTGTCATCTCCGGATTTCACGCGAATAATTTTTCAGTTTTTTTTTCTTGTGAGATCAAGATAGCAAGGTTGTGGTAAGCTGAATGACGCAGAGCAGTCGTTTCAGGGCGTCTAATAGTATTGCAGTAATGCCTGCCAAATGGTTACAGTTGCCAGACGGCCGCAATGACGCCCTAAAGTGGTGCCTTTAAGTCGAACGCACAAATTAGTGCTAGGCAGCTGTCTGACAGAATTCAAGGGCCGATGTCGAAAGTTTGTGCATACATTAAATAGGCTCGAATCGCCAGTTTTAGAATGGACTGACGAGACAATACAGCATGCAAGCACCACCAAGGCACGCTTGGTCTGCAAGGTGTCAGACACATGTTGGGCACGATGAGAGGCATCTTGACGAGAGAAACAAGTATGCTTCTGTTAACTTTGGTTTACACCTTTGCTTTGTGGAGCTGCAAAAGAGACATCATTGCACCAAAAATACGGACTTGATGATCTTTACCGTAAAGACTAGATGTTCCGTGTATGCAACATTCCTGTTACGTGAATCATTATTTTGTAATATTATTGTAATACACGATTAGGTACCTCACTATTCTTCCATGTGTACATTTGTAGTACTTGGGCTATGTTTGTAAACGTTTATTCGTGTATCAATTTTTGTACAAGTTTACAGCTAGTAGTAGCATTAAGGTGAACAGCCAATATGAGTAGGTGGGTCACACTTAAGTACCGGCCGCTCCTTAAGCACGTTTGAGAACAAAATTATCAAATCAGTCATCTCTTATACACTTGTATATAACTAAATATCACACACTTCGAAGGCACAAAGCCTAGATTTTAATTAGATACAAAAATGGTACAACTTTGTGTTAGATACAATGTACGTGTTCTCCTCAATGTAGGGTTTCAGTACCTATAGGCTGAATTTTAGTGAGAATGTCCTGAACACTAAGGCGCATCTAACCCACAAACAGTATTGACAGCAAATTAACGATGTGAATTCTCTTGGCATGCAGTAACACTGTGAACTTCGTAGTTGCTTAAGCAATTTACTGCTAAAGTTCGTGAGAAAATACACTCTAACTTACTACCATCTAAAGGTCTTGAAACCAGTGAGAAGATGCTTGCCAAACTTTTTAATTTTGTCCAATGTGTTTTAGGTGGCAATGCAGTAGATATACCTAGTTTTTGCAATATATTTCACTGTACTTTTTGGTAATAGTGCATAAATTACACAGATATTAGATGCTACTGAGGCCCACCGCATTTCACGGTCACCTTAGTGCTCAATCTGCTTCACCTGAACACTGAAGCACACGTCCTTTCTGTCATCTACAGTGTAATTCATAGATCTCACTATTTTCCCAAAGCTGTAACGGATGACGTTATTTGCTATTTTTCAGCCTAAAAAACTGCTTAAGTGCGTAACATGTGTTCAGTTCAAATACAAAAAGAATTTACCTGCGGAGAGATGAATACCAGGGTTAGTTAAAGGGGTACTGACACAAAATTTCGGGGCCTAGATAGCCTGCGGGGTCGATTCTCGTGAACATTCGTATATCATCCGCAAGATACCAACAGCGAATACAGCTTGGAAGGTATTTTAAATTAATTTTGAAGTTTGCATGAGTAGCCGACTTCATAGTGCTATAGACACCTTCGAAGGGGACTCCGAGGGGACTCACTACTTCCCTCACGTCACCACGCTGTGGTCAACAAAAAAAGCTATGAGGACGTCATAGCCGCCATTTTTCTTTTGCCTCATTAGTTCCAAAAGTCTAAATTTCTCGGCGGCTGTTTGCGAGTGCCTGGCCGTGGCGCACGCTTAGAAAGTTTTGTGTTTGGCGACATTCCAGCCCCGTTTCCTGTTCGAAAGTGATTCTTGATGTGGACCGTGCGGAAGTGCGTCACAGTTCTATATGCTGACGTGGTCAAGAGCTGCACACGCTGGGTGGCGACTGTTGCACCTAGTTTTTAGAACTCCCTCCAACCAAAACTGATTGATAATTGGGGGCCTGTAATTAACTTTCTGTTACGTGCTGCGATGTGTCACGTGCAACGATGTGTTCTGTCATGAATAACAGGCCCCCAGCAACGCATTGCAGCAGAAAAACGTGAGGCCAAAGTTTTTGTGTCAGTACCCCTTTAAGGTGGACGGAGGGGAAAGACTACTAAAAAATGAGATTTTTCAATTTTCATGGCACAATATTCTGGCATTACTCACAAGCGCTTTCACCAAATGGCGAGTTTTTACGTGCATTGGAAGGCATATGAAAATTGCCCTACACGTGCTTGATCCCGTGACTACGCCGCGGTAATGCGACTTTTAAATTGTGTTTTTCCCGTGCACTACGTTTCGTCAGAGAAGGAACATTTTCTCTTCAACCACTGAAGATATTAAATGCAAGCTTTTTTGACGTATTTCTGAATACCATGCACCCTTTATGAAGCAAAAGAACGCTGTTGCCACCAGAATTATATCTTTATGAAAGTTCTTTCTTTCAGAAAAGAAGCCATAAGATTCTAGTAATAAAACGTCTATAGTTTTAAATAATAAATGATCATGCCTACTATTAATATTTTGGTTTATAAGGATACTTTTGGCACATGTAAAACGAGAAGAGATTTCACCACTTTACAAGCAAATTTTCCCCAAATGTTCCTTCAAAATTATTAACAGTCAAATAATTCAATTTTTTATTAATTTCAGAATGACTTCGTATTTTTAGCCAAATTCACAAAACACAAAGTAAATCTCCTTTGAAGCAACTTGTATATATTTGGAAAGTTTCCTTTAAAAATCACAGAGCAATGGGCACTAGTGGTTTCACACTTGTCTGTGCTATCCATCACTCTTTAAGACGCTACGTTCTTGAAAGTGATAGTTTCAGATTTCTTTTTGTGTACGAAACGTCCGTCGGTAAGGTAACTTTCTACCACGCACCTGCAATTCTCTTACGTAATCGAAGTTCCATTATGTCAATTTATGCAATATTTGCTATTTCGCTTAACCTTACATTTCGCTCAAGGGCACATTCGAGACGAGCTTGTACCGATGTGACATGTCTTGTGGCATGTCCATAACGTTCCTAATTTTATCGTGAGTCGTAAATCCCAAATTGTGAAATCATGAAATGTGTTCTTACAAAATATTTTGAGACACGGCAATGTCTCGGCGCAGGAACGAAATGGTGCGGCGCTGGAAACATAGCGACCGAGTATAACGACCTCGGAGTGTCCTGGGAGGCGGACATGTGTTGCCGGGAACACGACTCGGCCAGGGAGAGCATACCGGCATTTGGGGCGAAGCGCGGAATAAGGAATAAGCTGTTCTACACAATGTAAGTTCGCTTGCGCAGAATCTGCACCGCTTAAATGGTCGTCTAGCTCACTACAACTGTCTTCAGCATTATGAACGAAAGCTTTGATTTCAGATAGTTGGCCACAAAAGCTTACGCAAACCTCTAAGGGTGAAGCACTCGACGACGAGAGCTAACTACTGACTGTTATTAGCGGGCGAAAAATTCATTGCACGATTAAAAAAGCACACGCTTAGAAAATGAGCACCACCACCATAAGCCAGACAGGGAAAGTTCGAAGATAAGCACGATCACAGTCTTCTTGTAGATAGTATATTCATATTTAATTTTTGTGTATACAATGGGCTAGCGGCAGTCGAAAATGCCATTTATCCCCGAGATGGATTGTCGACTCAATAAACTTCGTGTCCCGTTGCCTGGTATTAAAAAATTCATATTTCAAGCATGTCCGAACCCTTAGTGATCAGTCTTCTAAGCTGGAGCTTCAGGTAGCCACCACCGCTCCTTACATAAAAAGCAAAGTGGCTGCCGTAGCCGTCCTCCACACAAATACAGTGCTAATTGGCCCTCTCATTGAAACACGGATCAATTTTCTTACGCTTAATAGCAAACCAGCGGGACGATGTTCACAGCGCTCGAAGTGAACAGGGTTGCGAGACGCGGCTACTTTGTGCCAATTTCTCTATTTTTTAAGCTGGAGAGGGTAAGAAAAGTGGCTTGGTTTCTTGGATACTATTTAGATCCTTATATATTGTTCTCTGAATTTGAACCAAGCTACCAATATCTGGTGAAAGCGTAAGAGCTGGCATTCCAGACTGAGATGTCAAAACATGGCGACCGAGGCAGCTTTAAAGGTTCCAGAGTGTAATGCAGCACGCGTATTGCACAGAATACTTTTCGACGAAAGGTGGCTGAGTCTCAGGGACGAATGCTGCATAACGCCCCATTTTGCATATTACCGAACAGTGGAAGCGACTTTTATTCGTGATTGAAAGTGAGCGAGACAAACGCAACCGCTCTTCATGTACTGCGCTCTGCACTCATTGACGTTGCCGATTGGACATCTCACGTCATTTTGGGGCGTTTCTTGGAATTGGAAACGAAGCGCAGGTAAACGATACTCACAACTCCGACTTCATCATCACGCGAGAAATTGTTGCGAAAGTACCTCCAACATATGCTTCGATTCTAGGAACTGTGATTTCTGGGAGATTTATTTGGTGCTAATTTTTATCGTCGCCACAAGATTGTTACTTCTATAGTTTAATGTATCCCTGCTAGACCCGAAAAAAGGGGTCATCTATAACAACGGGCAAAAGAACTTCAACACAATGAACAATAAGATGAACAACTAATGAGTTAATCTTACCATTTATGATTTCAAGGGTTGGTGATATCCTTATTTACAATTCCACCAATGGCTCTTATATGCAGTCACCTCAATAGAAGCCCCAAAGTTGTTCTTCCCTGCGCAGGGCTACCTTCACGCACTTGGCTAAAGTTGGATATGTTTGGCTATTTCTCATTGGCTAGTTCTTTTTCCACCTCTACAGGACAAACTGTGAAGCTGATGAAAAATTCTTCAACTGTCTACTGAACGCCCAAACGTTTACAGCCTTTTCACTAGGCATAGGATACTTCGACATTTTAAGGACAAAATGCTACAAGTACGACAATCCAACAAAGTGCGCTGATAAACACAGGTAAGGGCACGATCAAATGCGGCGCGTGCTTTTTGGGAATTATTACAACGCACACGAAGCAAGTGGGGCCTCCTATATTGTCTAGACTTTGGAGTTCTCCTCAACAGCTTTTTTTAAAAAAGAAGGGATAAAGATTATGGTGTGACATGGGATAATGATGTCAAACGCCAACTGCCCATGAGACCGTCTGACCATATAGATCTTCACGGGGAAATGAAATTTCTTATAAATGGTTTAAGAGTTTTTGGTCAGGCTTAGTGATCGTAACATTCCTTCGTAACTGTACGTAGTCACGTCTGTGTAGAGCATGCAAGCAGCCGGTTTTTGATGTGTGGGGCGAAACCTTGAGGCAGTATCGGGCTCTGATGTGGTCAGCCTTACTACTAGGACACAAATGCTCCTGATACACTGCTTCAGAGCCCGAAAATGTCACAGGGTTTCGCGCCGAGAAGCAAAAACTGGCTACTCGCGTGCTCCACACAGACATGGCCGTGGCTGTACTAACGTATTCCTTATGCAGCATCGCAACGGGAATAGTAGCCCGCTGTTTGTACGGTGACAGTGAAAGAAAGTTCATTCGCATTCTTCAGAAACTATTCTTCTCAGGCCAATAAGTCTTTGCGTTATGGGATTCGAGTAAAGTAATAACCTTTTTGCCGGGTGGTCGTTCTACCATATGAGATATGCCGGAGGCCCCACGAGAAGGTCAAGCGCTTACCACGGGTACCGTTTGTGCGCCATGCACTTGACTGAGGCAAAGAGTTTAATTACACGCACCGCGGACATATCATGGTATTTGTGGCACGAATAGTGATCGTAATACCACCACGTATATCAACGTCGATTGTGAAATGCACCCAGGGTAAGAAGACTATCATGAGTGAGCCCAGACGTAGGCCGCTAGATAGCGAGACGATATATACAACCGATCACAGTGTCCATGCTTTCCCAGAAAACACTTCGCATTGCGATACTGGATACGATCTGCGTGTATTAAATCTAACACACGCGCCAATCACAAAAAACGTGTAGTAAACTAAATTAACCTAGAAACCCACATTCACCATGCATTTCATTTTTGCGCAAGGGTCACTGCAAAGAGAAGTCACAAAATGCCCATTTGTGTTCACCATAAGATGAGCCTAGCCTTATTGGTGATGACAGGCAGGGAGTGTTGGCATTTCACTTTTTCGACCTGTACATAGCCGCCATAACGAAGTTGCGTCGCCAGCCACTCATGCGTAACAATCCTAGAACCATATCCCAACTGTACGTTAGCAACCGGGTCTTCGAGACAGCCCAGGCTGCCCTGCTGACTTTTCACTTCACATGGCTTAGTTGCTTAGCGATCAGATTCAGCGCCAGAAGCACTTAGGACGCCAGTCTTGGTGCCAAATACACGACCCCCGAGATCTGTATTTTTAATCTAAACATGGTGTCTACGAAGTGTTTCGGTGTTAAAAATTGCTTGCAATTCATTCAACAAAAGTACGAACTTCGATGTTATTTTTTTTTCTGGTGGACTCATCACCATCGTTATTGTACTAAATGCATTCCGTGGTCTTGTCGCGTTCCTGTCTCCCTCGTAGGGCTGTCGTGTTGGTCGTGTGTTTGTGCGGTGTCGTGTTAATAATCAAGGCGATGCAGCACGATTACTTCAAGCAAAAAGCTTCAAATAAATTTTTGCGCTTCTCGCCGCTGTTTTGTTGCTCATTTTTCCCCGTTTCGTGGCGGCTGTCAAGTCTCTTGGCCCTTCTACCTTTTTTTGTTTTGTTTGTGTGAGCCAACGATAAACATAAGGGGTTTTGTGGCATCAGCGTTACGTTGCACCTAGGCTCCATTTCTTAGTGGGACTGAGCCCGAGAGCTGACGTTCGAAAGCTGGGACACTAAAATGAACAAGTTTAGTGGAGCTTCTGACAAACTTATTTACACACTTATAAGGTAACATTCTGCATAAAACGAAGCTGAAAAGCGTCATGTCTTACTCAGCATTGTCATTATAACACACCAGGCTGGCTTCTCTTCTTTACACGGCGCCATTCACACTTAAGACTCTACCCACAACGGTACCAGCCAGTACTACGACATTCTAGGAAAATAGTCGCCGCACTTGCCATTGACAATCGCGAGAGGTCTCGCCAGGAGAACGGGCGGGTTCCTCCGTCTCTTCGCCGGAAAGTCAGCGAAGAACTTACGGCGATCTAGAATTTCTCTGGTCTAAGTACAACAATCCCAGTCGACACTTTAACACCACTAACAAGGCAGAGCGTCCCACAGTAAGAGTGTCGCCACCTTTGACGTCGTCATGTTGTTCCTCTGAGCTCACTTTTATCTATTTGCTTTTTCGCGTGCTATAGCAGAAGAGAGCATGTTTTTCGGAAAAACTCAAGGAGTCTACAATAATGTGGCAATGCACATTATTGCAGCCCGCACCCTGCGACAGCGTGCCGGCAGTGAAAGTCATGACATGAGTTCCACTGCACACGAGTACGGTTATAAGCCACTTGTTTTTACAGACACGCATTTCGTGCGCATTTCACAATCTGACATTGATTTGACATTAAGCCTTAACTGCTCATCAGTTTGTTACCTGTCGCTTTGAAAAGCAGTTGTCTCTATTCGAAGTGATTTCCCTTTGCGCTTGATAGAGACTTCGTAGTTAATAAATATTAGCCAGATAACTTATATTTCGTTGTAGTTTATGTATATTGTATGACGTTTGTGGGTTGGGAGTTTATCATTGCGATGAACAACTTCAAACGAGCAATTTAAAAATAAATACTTTTTTCATTCCCAATCATTTTTGAATGAAATAAATGTTGCTTCTTCCAATATAGCGCCAAACGTAATGAAAATATTTTTGAATTATAAACAAAGGTTAATAGAAGTGCAAGAACGTGACACAGTAATTGAGCAGAAATTTTTGAGATTTCAGTGTAAATTTAGTTCGAACGGCGAATTCACGGGTTAGTTGATGACTTATGAACCCTCTGACGCAACTTCTAAAAAATTTGAGTGCTATTGAAAACCTATAGTAGTGCATATTAGCTGTATTCAGTAATCATATTATGTAATGCAACTTATGAGAATATCTTTATAAAACGCAATTAGTAGGGTCTGTTCTCATTTTATACGGAATTGTGCCATCTCCGGCTTTATTTAACGTTGCCATGACTATTGCTGACAACGTGCTTCAACTGATTTGTATAAATTCATTTTGCAGGTGGCTCAAGCCGCACAAAAAGGGTCCTTGTCGTAAATATGTGGTAGACAAGTGGAGAGCCAAGCAATGGCGTGTCTACGACCCACCCAACTTTTTCAAAGCTTATTTCCTGACTAAAATAGGCGTCAAAGGGGTGAATGATATATGGACTTCAGAAATGAAAAAATAAAAAGAACAAATAACTTTCTCACATGAAAATTGCCTGTGGAAACACGATAGCTTCTGAAATACAAACACATACACGGAGCTACTTCATTTTTGATATCGTAACATTACTTAAGAATCTGCATAAATGCTACATGATTATACAATTACGAACGATTCCGGCCACTATCGTTATCAAGGTACGCTTATCTTCAAAACGTACTCCCTCTGCCACCATTCAGCATGCAAGTTTTACTCATTACGGAATAAGTTCACGCCACCGTGCGCCTAAGTTTTACTCGACCTTATTGTGAGAACAAGCATACTGACAAATAGTCGTGTTTTTTTTTTTTGTTAAAGTGCAATTCATGTTTCCTATAATTAGTAAAGGTGGTTACAGCGTTATTTCTTGAGCAGCCTTTTCAAGACACATTTATATATTTATTCAATGTAGCAAGTTAACGTCAGAATTTTACTTTGTTGCTGCTTACTTTTTGAAAACAGCCAAATTTAGTAACTTCGCGGCAGAGAAGCCCATAACCGTTCGCTACAAAAAACTCACTTTGAGGAAGTTCATAGAAGCTGAAAATTCCTATAAGAACGCTAATTTCATTATTGCGCGCACTTTTTTCTTTTAAATATATAAATCTAAACTGGGTTCATTATTGTCAACACATAGATGTACCTTTGTTTCATTTTTTGGAACGCTGCGGAAGTTCTGTGGCTAAATTCAACGTGGAATACAACACCCACTTCTTTGCTGAGCGTAGAGTCTTGCAATAGAGCAAGCAAGAATGCGAAGCTGAGGTCGTAAGCTGCCCTAATTCAGTCGCGAAAACCCAAACAAAGTCACCCTAACTGCGCTAAAATTTTGGCAAGCTTAGCGTACAGTACAGCAGTTATGGTCTGTTGGTATAAATATACGCACGAATCGCACGCAAATAACGCAAGAATACCGCGCAATCTGCATTATTTTTATCAATTCAACGAAGTTTTTCTCTAGCGCCACCTGGACGGTAGGTACGAAAACGCTGAATTTTAAAATTTCCCCGTCTTTCCGACTATGTGCGTGAAAACATTCCACTTCAGGGTCGAAAATCGTTTCTAACATCAAACCGTGCATCGCCATCTGTAAGTCATTTTCTCTACCCTCAGCGCATCCCCTCCGGCTGAGCAGACGACAGCTTTGCAGCAGGTGGGCAATCTTATGAGAGCCCCGGGTAAGGGTCGTCAGGGAAAAATCAAGGCCGAATGCTCGGAACATCCGTCTTGTCTGTGCTAATTATCACCCCATTAGAACTGCCCCGCCGCGGTGGTATAGTGGCTAAGGTACTCGGCCGCTGACCCGCAGGTCGCGGGATCGAATCCCGGCTGCAGCGGCTGCATTGCAGATGGAGGCAGAAATGTTGTAGACCCGTGTGTTCAGATTTGGGTGCACGTTAAAGAACCATAGGTGGTCGAAATTTCCGGAGCCCTCCACTACTGCGTCTCTCATAATCATATGGTGGTTTTGGGACGTTAAACCCCACATATCAATCAACTCCATCAAATCTATCATGAAAAATGAGCGTTGAGCAACGACAGCAAAAAAAAAAAAAAAAACACGGGCGTGCTGAGTAAACATGCATGGGCAAAGTATTTGTGAATATGGCCTTTTTGTTTTGGTTTTCTTTTCCCGACAGAATCTAGCATTTTCCAGAAGGGAGGTTTGCTCGCTTGTTGGTACGAATATTTCGCATTAAACAACACAAATAGGGGAAGAGGTATACACAACCGAATGACCTAAAAACTGTTTCCTACTTGCTGCGTGTTTATTCTTGTTATCTTTAACAACCTTGAAGCTAAAGCTGCTGCTTGGGTGAATCGGTTCATGATTCAGGTAGATTTCTCAGCGCAAAAACACAAAACACTTCAGAAAGAACAAACAAACCCACAGCGCTGAACTAGCAACTGGTCTATTTCTTCGACCGCAGGGCCTCTTTTCATGGCACGCAAGATCACTTGATGAAAAGAACCCACGAAAAAAACCTCGTGACAACTGCTTGCTCGAAAAAGACACTCAATCGAAGTTGAAAGTAAAAGCGTGGTCGAAAATTCTTAAACCACCAAATCCAGTGTATAGTATACCAGAAAACTGAAAAAAGTAGGCGACCCTAAAATCAACCAGCAAACATGCAAAATGCTGAAGAAGCCCAGGCAGCCACACAAGAAAAAATAAAAGAGATCTTTAATGTTAACAAGAAGGTAAGAATAAATATAAGAAGTGCATAAAAACGGGGAAAATAACTTTTGAAAAGGCATGCGCTATTATATAGTCAGCTTACTCAATGCCACCTAGACTTAGATGTGTGGCAGCTTGGCGTAGTAGGTATGACATTACAATAGTTATAGCGCGAGAACAGAACGACGACGCAGAGACAAGAGGGACAAGATAGCGCACGTGTCCTTCTTGTATCTGTGTCGTCGTTCTGTTCTCGCGCTATAACTATCGTCATGCCACCTAGACGTTACGTGCCTTGACCGAGTGAGCGTGCACGGGTAACTTCATTTAACCGTTTCTTTCTGGATTGGAGCTGGTTAAAGGAGTATATTATGCTTTAAATTCTTCGATGATTCATTTCTAACTATTTATTATTCCGCCTACACGTAAGAAAATATAGTGCCCTATCGCACACGTGATGCCAAATAGTGAGGTTAATTTTTTTTGTTTACACACAACACACACGTGCGCGCACGCACGCGTGCACACATTCTGTCCAAATGATGCACATAAACTGCTCTTATTATTTTTCAAACGTCTGTACATTTCTCTGCTGATTCGCACTTTTCAACTGTTGTGCCACTGCTTGGATCAGTGTACTTGATGGTCGTTCTTAAATATTCCAGCTCGAAATGAAGCTCACAAACCTGAATATCAATTGAGGAAGTGATTTATCACATGCTTTCTACTCCGCATGTTTCTCGTTGAGGGGCTACAAAAAAGTAAGATCTTTGAGGTGCGTACAGGCGTTCAAGTTTGATTGAAAAGCAGCAGCACATATTTGAAGGAAAGGAATTAGGCGGAGCTATTGGCGAAACTGGCGCGTAATTATAATACCGCAAAAGATGGTCCGAGCAACAGTAATAAATACTGCACACTACATAAGACACGCACGACACCAGGCGCCAGCCCTGTTTCCTTTTTCTAAAGACATTGAGTGGAGGCATCACAATAAGACCTAGCTGCTGTGCGCTAACAGCGAAATGTTTACCGACCCGTAAAGAATAACTTCTATTCGGGGAATCTATTGCCACGCGCGTTTATTGCTTCATTCTGATGTGTTTGGGGTGCGAGCAGTGGAATGTAAAACGCGTTTCTCGCTCCGCTTGGGAAGCAGGGTGAGCGAAGTGGGAAGGTGCGTCTACCTTGTTTCGTCGTTATTTTGCAGCCAAGCAGACCACATCTCGGCTAAAATGCACTCATTGAAAACGCAATATCTGCGTAGTTCCTAGGACTGCCTCGGTACGATACGTTATAGCGGGGGGGGGGGGGATACGTTGAAGTAGGTTTCCGCTAACAAGCAAGAAGCGTATGCCACATCACTTTTACGAAAAGGACCGAACGTGCTAAAGTTGAAGCTTTTAAAACAACGGAGAAGCGAGTAGCAGAGACACACGCATACCTTCGAATCACGGAGCCAACGCATATGGGTGTCACTGCGATGAACGGCACGCTCACATATCGCTTATCGATCGTCCTTTGGGGATGAAAACACTTGAACCTTCGGCCCGTTGTTGATATCAGCGACAGCTGGGCCCGCAGCACTGTCCCATTTCTAAAGTTATGCGAACATTCAACGAACGAAGCACATCACATCAACACGCAACACTTCACAGGCGTACAAAAATACGGTCATCTCTATGAAATCACTGAAAGAAACAGCAGCACTCCACGGCCAGGCTTCGTCAGGCTTAGCAATCCTGCTTTTTTGAACACAGCGGCAGCGTGCATGCGCACGTCTAATCAACGGGGCACGAGGCAAGATATGTGTAAATTGTTAGCGTAGGTTCCAATTGATTGATATCTAGGGTTTAGCGTCCCAAAACCACCATATGATTATGAGAGACGCCGTAGTGGAGGGCTCCGGAAATTTAGACCACCTGGGGTTCTTTAACGTGCACCAAATTTGAGCACACGGGCCTACAACATTTTCGCCTCCATAGGAAATGCAGCCGCCGCAACCGGGATTCGATCCCGCGACCTGCGGGCAGTAGCCGAGTACCTTAGCCACTAGACCACTGCGGCAGGGCAGTGTAAGTTCTATAGAAGCCTATAGAAGCTCACATATGGACGGGAGAACTAACAACCTACCTGCCTGCCTGCCCGCCTGCCAGCTCATTGACACTTCATATCTACCAAGCAAGGGTGAGAACAGGCTTCGGTAATCTTAACACATGGGCGTTAAGAAAAAGATGACATCGGCAGCGTTGAACCGAGGAATGTATAGAACAGGAATCGAACCGAGTATTTTGCGATGCGATGAAGTATTCTATTGTACGTCCACACCAGGTCTTGGGACTACTTTTCAAATAGACCCTAAATACCGTGAAACATGAATTGTGGTTGTAGTGCTGGCTATCAATTTTTTTATAAACATTACACTTGTACTCCTGTGATACAGCCGTCATGTTGAGTTAGCGTGAATTGTGGCTAGGCGTCATCCGCTGAAGCTGATTTATATAGCATTGTTTGCCATCCTCGCGAGCATCAGCGCTTCATATCAACTTACTGCTGCCGGTATTGCTACTATCCATGATGCTGTTGGTATCGTTACGAAACTGTAAACAACAGGTTGTACGAAACATGTGCGGCTGTTTAATGTGTCTGTGCTTGCATTTGTACATATTTTTAGCGCCACTTCAAAACGTTTCTCTCAATAGAAAATTACAACACGGTCACCTTCCCTCCGCATGCTTCGCGTAACATCGATTCCCGATACGTGGGATCTGCCGAACGTTTTTTTGTTTTTCCTTATAAGGCTGCATCAAACGAATAAAGTACACTCTTAAAAAAGGCAGTGCTACTTACTAACCTTCAGGTAGTAAATTGTCACAATATTCACTACCTAAGTAGTAACTGCAGGAAGTATACCACAGACGTTTACTACCTTACAAGCAACCAGAGGTAGCAAATGTCTGCGGTATACTACCTGCAGTTACTACTCATGTAGTGAATGTTGTGACAACAATTTAGTACCTTAAACTTAAAAGTAGCACTGCCTTTTTTAAGAGTGTACAAGACGTCATGTTGTGACGTCAAGGTGACACGCTAAATCACAAGTGAACTCGTAACACGCTGGAGCCACGTACTTGATTTATTGTACCGTTGCCAACATCACCAATCACCTTTCTTATTAATGAATACTCTAAGGATTTCCCATTATTCATGCATTTACAGGTGGTATATAATCAAAATGTTCATACACGACGTTACCAAGGACGGCCAAGCTCTGTAGCACTCGAGGAATGCATAAGATGGAGGACACACACGTAATCTAACCGCTTTATTGCAATAAGTGCGTCTCGACAAATGCACGACGAAAAGAATGTTTTGACGCACAATACATTTTGCTTTACACGCAATCAGAATGAAGACGTTCAACTGCGTTATTTTTTCGTAGCCGGGCTTCGCCCACCATCTTCCTCTTCACCGGTCATCTCTCCGATCGCCCGACGGGCCCGACCTCGCTCCCATCGAGCGAGCGCCGCGTAAACGTGGTCCAGCGTGGTGTCGCTGATGATAAACTCGAGCAGGTTCAATTTCGTCTTGATCGCCTCGGCCTGAGCAAAGAGTTCGCTCCAGGCCAGGCCCATGTCTGGCATGTGGTACTCCAAAAATCCCTGCGGCGACGAACAGGTGTGACTGTAACCGATTCTTCCGATGCGTGGAGCTTATTTTAAATGGGCGCCAAAAAGTTTTGTCCCTTTCAATATCCTTATGTTTGTACAGCTCAAATGAAACGAGGACGGAGGCAAGGGCGCAGCGCGAGTGCTGTGTCTTGTGCTATTTCATGTGCTCGTTCTATTAGCACTCTGGTAACGTGTGATCTAAGTGTGATCTGAACCCTACAATCTCATGTTAAATAGCAGCATAATCGAACTTTCTTCCACCGCGAAGTCTTTGGACGTTGTTTTTCATGAACACATGAAATGGAATTATCACACGGAATTTTTATACAATATGCTTTGCAAAGTCTTGGGTGTCTTGAAAAAATGTCAGGGTTTATTTCCGGTTCCTCAAAAACTTCTTATATTTAATGCGCTCTTTACATCACACCTGAGTTAGTGCAACCTAATTTGGGGTAATGGAACAAAGCAATCTATTAGTAATCCTATTATCTTACAAAAAAGGCGCTACGATCTGTTGCTAACCTCCCTTTTACTGCCCATACTTCACAATTATTTGCTAAATACAAAATAATCAAATTAAACCTGCTCTACCTATATTCTTTAGCAGTCCCTTTTAGATCTGATACCATAAAAGATCGCGGCTATATACGTAGTTTAGCTAACTTGCAATTAAACCCTTCAACGCGCCTCAACCGACACTCTGGATATTGGCATGTGCCGAGACCACGCACAAATTATGACTTTCAGACATTGAGTTATTGCTTGCCGAATATACTAAATAAATTAGGAATTAAATATAAAAACATTCGGATGATCTCTAATATTTTAATTTTTAAATATGCTTTAATATTTGTGTGTAGTATTATTTTTTGTTTGATTACTTCTTTCGATGTATAGCATGTGCGTTTTTCGGTTAGTATAGTTTGTTTAAATTTTTTGTTCTGATGCAAAGCGTATGCATTGATGGTTTAAACTGTCCTGTGTTTAATTTGATTTTGCAGTTTTTGTTGTCACAGTTGCCATGGGGATATGGGGCTTTGTTAATCTGTTTTATACAGCTTTTTTCCTATGTCCCAGCCACTTACTGTACACCTGTACGTGGTAAATAAACTAAACTCAAACTCAAACTCAAGTACACGTTAGTAAAAATTACGCATCTGCATCCAAGGCCAGCGAGCACACAAGTAAAATAAAAGTGCACGAAGCCTCACCACCTTGAGGATTACACACCAAACGGCTGCGCCATCGGAGGTTGTGCGGGCGTCTGGTGCATATCTAGAGGCATAACTTTTGTTGGGCTAGTTGGAGTATATTTCACGGAAAGGCGAAAACAAGTCGGACACAAGAAGAGGCATGAACGAACGCCTACTAGTTTATTTTATTCGAAGAATTCTCGACTATATGTATTCCCTCTTTTACTTCCATGGCGAAATTGTGTATTGCACAGCTATTCATACCGTAGCGATGTATAGCACGGGGCGGGAAAGGGAATCGAGCGGGAGGAGAAAGAGGGGGAGAGGTAAAGTAAAGCACAGTCATGTTTAGCATATCCATTTGAAACAAGGCAGATTAAACGAGAAGACATGGTGATAAGGACGCAATGAGGACTAGGAGGGGGTATCTAATAGCATTTAATGCGTCCAGTAGGAAGAAACATGTATAGCGTAACGATGTATAGTATTATAGTATAGTATGGTAAGAGTGCGGCAAAGGTAAGTAAGGTTGAGAAAGATGAGAATGAGGAGGGTAAAGTATAGCATAATGGTGTACAGCGTCCCGCAGCGAAAACCAGGTATACATCTTATCTATGCATAGCCATGCGTACCAAGGCTGTACATAGATTGCTTGGTAACACATAGAGGGAAGTCTGCGTGAGGAGGATGGGAGTATAGATGAGAGAAATTAAACACAGCGCAGTCACTCATAGTAATCACCATCTCAATTTTTGTTGCATGCTAAGACGGTGAGTTTCTACCACTTTTTCAGTTAGCATTCTAATTTGTTGCTCAGATGCAGCAAGTTAACTCCATTCGTCACTTTGTACCTGCCACGAAACTGCCTTGCTCAGGTACGCTACACTGAAACTGTCAAGAGAGCACCGATTTCGAAGTTTTTGGAAGTTCGTATGGGGGCATTAATACAAATATCAATTGTACTGATACGCAGATTGAGAGCGCACCTCGAACTGTTGCTGCAGCTTGCTGTTGCAGAAAGTGTCCGAAATAGCCCGCATCAGCTTGTTCCGGTACTCAAGGTCCTCCTTGTACTCGTCGTGCGTCTTCACCGTCACCGTGTAGCCCTGCGCGAACTTGGCCTTCAGGTGCGCCATCGTGCCCAGGCACTTAAACTCGCCGTCGATCATGATGGCCAGGCGATCGCACACGCCCTCCACTTCTTCCATGCTGCGCGCAATGAACAGCGGACGGGTGTATAGGGTGCGCTGGCGGCGGTGGTCCGCGCAGCTCTTTCAGTGCCGCTGGAAGTTGACGTCACGACGTTTCGTGCTGCCAAAAATCTGACGTAAGTCCACCGCGGTGGAACTGTGGACATGGGTTGCTCGGCTGGTGACCCCAATGTCGTGGGTTTGATCCCTGCCGTGGCAGTCCCATATAAATGGAGGCGGAACGGTACAGCCCCGTATACTGTGCGATATCAGTGCAAGTTACAAAACACCAGGCCGTCTAAATTTTGGGAGCCCTCTATTGCGGCGTCTCTCATAATCGTATCGTGGTTTTGGGACGTGAAACTCCGGATTTATTTATAAGAGCAGAGGAAAGGGCGAGGAGCAGACAGGCTCAAAAAAAGTGATGCGCCTGCATGTCCAATTTCTTCCCCTCGTTCGTCATTTCTTGGCAGCGCGATCGGTCGTGAAGTCGTACCAACTTGTACCCATCGCAACTGTAGCAGTAAACTAGCGCCACGCATCGGTGAGATATGGGGCCATCAGTAATACTGTCACCTCTTTGCTTAGAGCGTGCCATCTAGTGGCTGAATGAGAGGGTTAAGGAGAAACCAGGGAAAAAACCATTGTGTGAGTTGGAAACGAGCTGGAATTTGGTGATATGAAATACCCGGAAGCGCAGATGCAGAGAAAGAAATCACTGATCCACACTATAAGCGCTTACTGTGAGCATCAGTATTCTTTATTCATCTTTTTTTGTATTCGAGATTTACTCAAACAACGCGCATTCCAGAAATCACAGACCACTCATCATAATCCCAAGGAATACTCGTTGACAGTTGTGTGTGTGTTAGATGGTGCGGAGAAGAATTGGTAAGTGACCGTGTGCACTTATACGGCTGACTGCGACACAATAAATAATGTAAAAAACCAGCCGGAGACGAAGCAGCACGTAGGAAGCCATACTCGTAGTGCACCATAATCGTACAGCATCTAACCATAATATTTCATTTGCAACATCATACACACTCGAGCAGTTTCTGTTAAGTAGATGAATAACGTAGCATTCGGTGCTAAAATTACTTAAAAAAACATTTAGATACACACTTATCTTCCATACACAGACACCATTTTTTGAGTGTTTACTGCGTAGCTGGAATGGCGCCACCGAAACATGCCCCTCAATGGCGTGAGAAAATACAGATATAATGGCTACGCGCCATCTACATGACTCGTAGATGGCGCGCAACCCGAAAAATGACAGCGGCTTTTCCCCCGACTACATTTGGCTGGAAATGCATAACTGGCGAAAGCCAGAAAAGAAGAAGTTGAATATATTCTCGTGTACTCGCCTAACACGACTAAAAGACGATTGCCTTCCAATGTGACTATATCACTGGGCGATTTCGCGCGTACGGGTCATTTTCAGTTTTAAACCACGCCAACGTGGCTATGAAGTGAACGCACTGCTTATACGTGCCTGAATCCGCGAGGCAAGTTTTCAGGCAAGTTTTCATGCAGGTCATGCAAGTTTTGTGCACGATTTGGAATTTATCTCCCAAGGTCCCTTTCGCATTAGGTGAATGAATGAACACTTTACTGACAAGGTCCTGAGGTTCTTAGTGGGGTGGTGTTATAAGCTGCCACTCAAGCGTCGCCAGCGCGAAGTCGGCGACGGGAATGACAGCAGGTTGGTTCGTTCCACACGCAAGCAGAGACAGTGAAGAGATCAGAGACGTGAGAAAACAAAACAACTTTACTCTAGTGATATTGCAGCACACGGGATCTAATATAACACTTCAATACAACTAACAAAATACATCGACACTTGATACAACTAAAGAAATATATAACAGAGACAATAAATCAGCTTACGAGAGAGAACTATTACAAACTACACACACTAACAAGAATAGAACGACGGAGGAGAAAGTTCGAAGATATAAACAGGTGAAGGCATACGTGTGATGACCGGCAGCGTTGTGTCCCCGACGATCGGATGCGAGAAGTCGAAGAGAGTTCTGGCACGACTGCGATGTCGGCGGTGTTGCAACGCTGGTGGCTCCGGGAGGCTAGTGCTTGCAGGTGACTTCGAGCAGGTTGAGCTAACTCGAGGCGAAGTCCCGATGTCTACGTTGCAGTTAATGTCGCGTCACAGCTAGACGAACGGCTAAGTTTAGGTGGCCAGCCGATACAGAGCCACACTAAAAACTTCTAGAAGAGATGCTTGTTGATCTGTTTCTACACCATCTTGGTCAGCGACTAGTCTGCCTAGCAGGGCAAATACCTGCGCTTAAATCCCCCTCGTGTCTCCTCGCTCTCTTCCTTGGGGACAAGAGACCTCTACATGGGTCCAATCATGCGCGTTTAATTGATGGAAACTCCGCCCCAAAAAATATTTTGACCCCACCCCTTTTTAATTGGGAGAGGGCCCGCAACTAGCGAGAGCGCCAACCTGTCGGGTTGTTGTCATACGGCTCGGCCACCAGAGCGTTTCCCACGCTTTTCCCCGTGGGAACGGTCAACCACTTAGCTCTCAGTCAATGCGCCTTGTAGTCTAATCCTTGTTCGGGGTATACCGCGGCCTTCTACGACCTTGCAGACGTCGCCACAGTTAAAAAAAATTGCCCGCAGCTTCCCTCGGGGGAACACTGAGGAAGATGCGGAGCATATAATTGGTTAACGGGGTGTTAAAGTGCGACTTACTTGGGTCGATGGCTGAATTGGTTAACGTGGTTGTGAAATGGGGTGTTAAATTGCGACTTACTTGGGTCGATGGCTAAATTGGTTAACGTGGTTGTAGGAGGGGGTGTTAAATGAGTGAACACGTACACACGTATGCGAAAGGGCGGCGCTGGTCGAAGGGACGTCGATCATTGTGTTTGTGGATTCGTTGGAATTCATTTCACCGCGACCTTGGACGTCGACGCGCCGTACAAACCAACCGACGAGCGGCAACTGAGCGAGCGAGCGCCGACCTTGAGTATATATACAGCGCGACGGCGCATGCATTGTCAGCTGTTGAATGTTCTCGAAGCGCGACGCCACATGCGCGTCCACTGGAGAATCAGGAGAATTGTAGATGTCGAACGCGGTGTGTAGAGGAGGAAGGGTGCACAGATGGTGGAGGAGTGAAGCGCGCGCGGTGCGTAGAGGAGGAAGGGATGCACAGATGGTGGAAGAGTGGGCGACGGCGCGACGGCGCATGCGCGCGCGTCAGCTGTCGAATGTTTGAGAAGCGGTGCGGACGGCGCGGACGGCGCACTACAAGGCGCGAGTATAAGATGCTTCCGCATCTAAAAGGATTAACTGTCGGCGGCGACGTTCTAAGGAGAGCACCCCATTTTGCACTTATCGGTTCCCTTTCATGTGCCGCCGTTTCTCACGGTCAGTCGGGGAGTACGGCGCCCGTTAATTGCCGTGACGCGGTGTCGCCGAAAATAGCCGTCCGTGACAGGTGGGGAGCAAGCACCACAACCTAGGTGACGGCCTCGAGTCCTTGGACACGGGCGGCTTCTTGGGCGTGCCGGACTGCCCACAGTTGATCAGTGAGGTCGCGGCTGAGCAGAGCCGCCTGCCATCGCGCCTCGAGGTTCGATACTGTCAAACCTTTTAAAAGCATTTGCAACTGCTTTTGAAAACTACAGAACGTTACATTGTGGCGTTACGCCAATCATGCTGGTGTAAAGCGCAGAATCACCCGCCACGGGGGTTTAGTGGCTAAGGCACTCGGCTGTCGACCCGCAGGTCGCAGGACTGAACCCCGGCCGTGCCGGCTGCATTTTCAATGAAGGAGAAATTGCTTGAGAACCATGTGCTTAGATTTGGGCGCACCTTAAAGACCCCAGGTGGCAAAAATTTCCGGAGCCGTCTACTACGGCATCTTTCATATTCACTCTGTGCTTTTGAGACACCAAACCCCAACCATTATTGCGCAGTATTATTGCGCAACAATATTAGACGCAAGATCACAGCAGGGATAGTTTTTAGTCAACGCTGACAGGTACCTGGCGACACGATGCACGATCTTACACGAGAACGTTGTGACGCAAAAGATGCGAAATGGCACCGAGTTCTACAAAGAGTGGCGCCCTACTCTTTCGTTGCGTCGTCTTATGACGGGCCGGCTGTTTCGACGGCTATGACGTACGTACTTCTAAAGTGTACTGGTCAGCCAGTTCTTTAACCATTGCCAATAATGGCAGTGCCCTCCTGGCCTCAAAGATGAAATGTGTGATCCCATCATTCATCATATCGAGCCCTTGCGTCGCACGAGCCTCATCGTGGTCTGTGACATTGTAGTTTGCATTATTTTCAACTGATACGCGTGTTAGACACCTCCTTTGTTTATTAGGTATGCATGTTACACGAACACTCCTTTGAAGTTGTTGATACATTATATATCTCTAACAGCAAAAAGACGCGAAGCGGATGTATTATCATACCTCTTGTTCCACACCTGCTTGAAATGCTATTGTTAACCTTCCCGCTGTTCGGCTCAAGCCAAAGCCGGAATTCATCTATGCTGTGGTGCGATAAGGTTGCGAATCGTGGAGCTGGCGTGAATATAAAAACGTTAACGTATTTATTTTATCAGTGATTTGTGGTATCATTTGGGAACGTAACACAGCCTTATAATTTCTGCCATTGCGATCTGTAATCAACTTTGCTATATAGAACAAACAAGTATAGCTGCTCTCAATCAGTGGTTGAATGTTGGAACGGAATTCGCTTCCAATTTTCTGGCTGCAATTCAAGTATATACCTAATTAAAGTTCTTCCACAGACCATGGCTGGCGGCAGTATCTACAAATAGTGCGACAAAATCAAACAAGTGAGAAATTGAGGTAAAAGCACAGGTGATCCAACCAGAGCTGTATGATTTCGTGGTGTGATGCAAACTACCACTTGGAAGGAGACATTGCCAAAGTGGAAGACCATAAAAAAAACAACGAGGTCATCCACTGTAAGATGGCTATTTAATATCATCGCATCCCCAAAGAAGCGTCTATAAGAACTCCGAGAACATATAATAAGTAAATATCACAGACTATCAAATACAAGTAATATGCGTAACAGTTGCCAATAGCTTCATGGTTTTTTTTTATGCATGAAAAAGGGCAAACGTTGAGTAAATGGTAAAATTGCGTCTTACCTTCCTGTCGACATAATTACCGTCAAGTCGACCTCATTCTGGAGTCTGCGTATGGCCTCCCATACAGCTCTGCGGGCCGCGACATCCACGCCGAGCGTCGGATCGTCGAGGACCACCAGGGGTGGCAGGCCGACCAGCGCCACGCCAACCGAGAGGCGACGTCGCAGGCCACCGCTGTAGGTCAGCACGGGTTCCCAGATCACAGCGCCCAGCTCCAAGATATGCGCGATGTCCCGCACCACAGCGGCCACATTGGTCTCCGGCACGCCCCGAAGCCTGGCGAACAGCGAGAGCGTCTCGTGGCCCGTCAGCTGTTCGAGAAGCCCGTCGGACTGCGGACAGTAGCCCAGTGCGGCCTGCCATGTGGACAGTGCGCCGCGCATGTTGATCGTTCCGTATGGCGTTTTCATAAACGCGCGGCCTCGGTCAGCGGGTACGTCCGTGGCGATCATGCGCAGCAGAGTGGTCTTCCCTGAGCCGGCGACGCCAAGCACGGACAGAACCTCGCCCCGCGCAACGCTGAAGGAGACGCCGTTGACAACCAGTCGGTTGCCGTACCTCTGCACGTCGCCAGTTTGGGGAATATAAGCAGGACTAGCACCGAAAATACCTTGGTAGTCTTCTATTCACACATTCTAATGAGCCGCTAGAGACACAATTTCTTTTATGGGAGTATTCACATTTGCTGAAATAAAGTGAAGGACAATACTACGTACTACCAGCGTCAAATTAAATCTGAACTGCGGCAAGCCATTGCGGTGGTATAGTGCGTGCTGTTCACTTAAAACCATGAACAGGCTCCATGAACACCATGAACACCATATATCCGCATAGCTGCCAAACTTGATGCGCGCGCCTGTATTTCGTGATAAATGGACGGTGCGCGCAATACCATATATAGAGAGGCTTGCCATCGATTGGGTGGACACTTGGGTGGACCCTGCCACCAAACTATAACCATCTTCAATCGGTACGCGCCATATATATTTTAAACAAACCGCTCACGCCACCGCTACGGCAGCGTAACAAGTCTGTGGGAAATTGAAATGAGCGTGAGTAGAAGAACAGTGATGGTATGCGGGACTCGAACCCACGTACCTTCGATGCGAACAAGAGAACCCAATCACTCTTTTATTCAGGCATGGTAGCAGAGCAAAGCAAAGCCTTGTGTAGTATAGTGTAACAAGCAGGCGGGAAACAGAGGCGAGCGTGAAGAGGAAAGACTTGGTGGAGGAAAAGAGAAGGGGGGAGAGCAAAGAATGGCACAGCAAGATGGAGAGAGGGAAATAGAGACTGAGGAGGAGGAGGCGCATCTCAATGCTACGGGCAGTACAAGCCGCGGCGGGACCGTGATTCGCTGTAGGAAGGTGTGCGCCAATTAGTGCAAAACACCCGGAATTTCTCTTTTTTCTTTTTTACGGAGATGAAATTGCACCCAACTTATGTGATAAATAAGGCCAAGTAAACACAAGCGTGATGGCATCTCAGATTTCCTTTATTTCAGCTGCGCCTGCATAAAAATACACTTGGCAAGAGTTTCGTGGCACGAGCTGTTTGCGTCACTGTGACGTGATTACTGTAACATTCGTAACACATTGATGACGCTGGTATCAACATTGTCGGTGCAAGCGCGTATGTTTTTTACCTACTGCCAAATTTCAAGTATCCACTAAAGTGGTTACGTGTCCCGTAATTCTTATCGCTGCAGTTGGGTACGAACATGAAATTCCGCATAATGGCCTCAAAGATGCATGCACGCAGGCCTACACCATAGCGCGCTCGCTACAGACAGCCGACTCTATTGCGCTACAGGCCTTTGCAGTACAGCCGGGTTACTCTTTGTCGGGTAAAGCTACCAAGTACATATGCGGTACATATTTTTTTTGTCGGAAATACGACTACCTGACCTGGTATGGTCATCTCGGCGGGACCATTCTACAGCTCTTAAGAAGTACTCAACTATAATCATGTCACTTTAGTATTTCATATGCTAGTTTCGCAGACATGAGAAGCGCCGAGATTGCCGCGAAATGCATTAAAAATTTTCCTATGCGGCACACTTGTAGGCAAATGTAAAGGTGACACCTGCGTAGCTTCTTTTTGGTACTCCGTCAATAAAATTGCGGCAAGGACCTAACACTCTTTTGTGTGGAACTGAGAAGGAAAACTGTGACGATGTAAACGAAGTGGTATATATATATATATATATATATATATATATATATATATATATATATATATATATATATATATATATATATATATATATATATGGCGTTATTCTTTAAAATAGGAACAATTTTTTTGAGAAATACGCGCGAACATTGTTTTTGTCTAGTTTATTAAGGAAATTGCAAGTCCCCGGCTACTTGCACTGCGTCAGTTGGCCACTGCTACGTCCACAGCAGATTTGTCTTGTGAGTTTCAAGCATCGCAAGGGACCGTGCGAAGGCTACGTTACCACCACCAATTCGTTCTGATCATTGCTTGCTCAGAAACTCCCACATCCGCATACTTTCGTTCCTTACGCGTATGCCTAAAGAGTAACGGAGGAAAAAACTTGGATGAACCCTGAGCTTTGCAACCTCAACACCGGAACGTGCTAGCGTAACTGTGCCTCCTCGTGTGCACCGCCTTCAGCTGCGCCCCAAGGAAAGAAAAACTCATGCACACCGCATGGGCTGTTTCAAGCTATTGTAGAATGCCTTCTCGAAGTAGTACATCTGCCAAGTTCCCACAAGGCCATGTTTTTTTTTTGTTTTTGCAGAGTGGCAAAACCCATTGTCGCCTTTAGACTCATCACGCATGACATTTTTATCGCATGCATTGATCATCGTCACTTAACTAATAGTAACATCACTCGGTTTTCCTAGTGCAATAATCTTCTTTCGCCAGCTCTAAAGACAAACTACGGCAAGTTCTCAACCTTATTTACTAGCATTGCCATTTGGAATTCATTGCCTTTCGAATTGAAATCATCACATAACATCTATATTTTCACTTCGCGCAGCGAGAAATATTACGTTCAGGGATTAATCAACTCGTCCGATTGGTGTAGTTAACTGGTAATAGCTCTAGAAATTTCTGCGCTCATTTACTACTTCAGTTTGCCTTTGTATAAGACTGATAATGAAACTCGTTGCATTTGTCACGTAGAGTTGTTCATTATTATTGGTTTTTTTGCCTTCACTTGCTTTTGACTATTTCCTTGTTATTTTTCAATAGTGAGTATTACCATTATGTTGTGTATTGATCGTATTCTAATTGTTAATCAAGCTTATTCATTATTACTCACAAGTCCGTATACTATTGGTGTATTTTTTTGTAATTACCCCATCCATGTAGCCATAGGAGGTCCCCCTGTCAGTTTCTCTGAAACTTTGGGACCTCCTGCTGTAATAACGCTAACCATGTAACTCAACTGAACTATTTAATAAACTTGACTTGACTCGACTTGAAAACCCCTTCGCGTTCGCAAAAGAAACTTTTTAACACTGTGGCGTAAAAATTGAACTCTTCCTAAACACTCTTTTGATACTCATTTAGGAATTGTTCAAAGGTAATACGGTACCTTGCAAAACTCCAGAACGGAGAGCATGTCCGTGCCCATGGTGTGCGAGAGCACTTCATTGCGTACGCGTGCTTCCTCGGCCTCTACGTCATCGTCCATTGTCTCGTGAAGCGGCACCACTCGGCTTTGCTTTTTCTACACACCATAATGGAAAGTATGTGAAGCATAGAGTTAAAAACAATATGTAGACTACACTGAAATGTACAGCTATTTCATGAGAATCATAGAGTGAACAGAAAAGAAACTTCGGTTGTCAATGTACCCACGACTGGTGGAGCCTTGTACACGACCGCGAGGATAGAGGTCGTTAAATATATTTATTCGGGTTTATTACAAATATTCAAAGTTATTATATTAATTCTGGGTGTGCATTCTAAGTGTCACGTTCCCTACATAAGGAGTTTTTATTTTAGGTCAGAAATATTCTGTGAACCCAGTGAAAGATTTTGTATGTATGAGAGACTGTATGTATGAGAGTCAATAATGACTTTTCTAGACTTGTTAGCAATGTCCAATATACTGCGTCTAGGTCAGGACTGGCAGTACAGAATCATCCGTTATATAGAGGCATGCACGCGTCGAATATATATGACCGCAGTGACGCTTACACCGGAAGTAAAGCTTCTCGTCGTAACACAATCGAATTACTCGAGATACAATCTACAAGGCATCCCGGCTGCGGTGGCTGCATTTCCGATGGAGGCGGAAATGTTGTAGGCCCGTGTGCTCAGATTTGGGTGTACGTTAAAGAACCCCAGGTAGTCCAAATTTCCGGAGTCCTCCACCACGGCGTCTCTCATAATCATATGGTGGTTTTGGGACGTTAAACCCCGCAAATCAATCAATCAATATAATCTACAAGGCGGACACTGAATAGCAATGACGAAAACCTTTTCTCGTACTACGGGTGGTGCTTGGGTCGCGTGCTGAAATCTGCGTAAGAGCTACAGTGGTTGCTTAGGCGAGTTTGTACGACTCGCCAAGAGTTCGACTGTCAGCAGACCTTCGATTGCTCCATCACACAACGGAAGCTTGCACACGTGATTTTCATGGCCCGCAATCACAATGATTATGTAGTCACAGGTCTTTTGTTTTTTTTTTACCTTCGTTGTATTGTTGCTCATATATTTGTCAGACAGTGCTCAAGTTGATATTGCGCGGTTCGAACAAATAAACCCTTCGTCTCCTTTTTTGTGTTGTCTTCTGTTTTCGGAGCTGCTTTTTTGTGAACCACGTAGACTACTTGTTTGGCCTCATTGTGAGCAAGGCCAACGAATGGAAGCCGCAACGTCGTTTTCATCGGAAGTTTTATTTGTCCAGTTACTTCTTTTTGTTCCCCTATGGCCTAACTATTACAATATCGGAGCTCAGTGTCAAAAGGTCCCATGATCGCATTCAGACGTCATACCGATTTCTTTCCACTTATTATATGCCTACTGAACTAAGCCAGCTGTATCTGCTAGTTTGTTTTTTGTTAGTTGACTTCAAATTGGTTTTGAGCAATGTCAGCGTACCAGTTATGTAGGCCTTTGAAACATATTTTCAGCGTGATCACATGCAAGACTGGCGGACGTCGACAACTTGGGCGCCTTAGGTGCCCCGCGCCTAAGAGACGGTCTCAATGCAGTAAAGCTGGCAGATTTGGTATAGGAGACCTGCTATCGACCAAACCCTTAAGTATGTATACTCACGCGAGACCTAACTATTGCTTCAACGCCAGGCCACTCGCCGCCGTCGAAGTAGAGCAGGAGCGCGAAGAACACGACACCCTCGAGCATCATGACGAACACCTCGTCGATGTCGGACATGGTCGGCCGGAAGTCGGGCACCTGCGCGGCTCCGGACGCGAGGAAGTCCGCGCAGCAGTGCTCGACGAACTCGCCGCTCTTGCGCCGTTCCTCTTCGGCCGCCACGCTGAAGCCTCCCGCGGGCTCCACGCACACGCGCCGATACGAGTCGATCGTCGCTGTGAACGACAGGCGAAACAAGAACCCCGAAGCAGGGGTCTCAAACTCACCTCGCCTAGCAGGCCGCTCTCACTGAATTCAGCCCCACAAGGGCCGGGACAATGAAGACTGAAGCTGCTACGGGGACTGTTTGGTGCATCGTTCTGTTTCGGCGCTACGGTGATACAGCAGGACAAACGGCAGCGAACACACGTTTTTTTTTTGTATTAGAGACGATAGTCTTCTTTGGAATTTTGAAGGAAGAAAATTTGATGATTGATATGAGAGATTTAACGTCCCACAACCGCCATATGATTATAAGAGACGCCGTATATATAGTGGAGGGCTCCGGAAATTTCAACCACCTGGGGTTCTTTAACGTGCACCCAAATCGGAGCACACTGGCCTAAAGCATTTCCGCCTGCATCGGAAATGCAGCCGCCGCAGTTGGGATTCGATCTCGCGACCTGCGGGTAAGGCAGAAATTTTGGCATGTATGTATGTATGTATGTATGTATGTATGTATGTATGTATGTATGTATGTATGTATGTATGTATGTATGTATGTATGTATGTATGTATGTATGTATGTATGTATGTATGTATGTATGTATGTATGTATGTCACGTGATTCAGCCACCCTGCCAAAATTTAAGCCCTTGCTGAACGCCCAGCCATCTTGAACTGGTGGCTACGCCCATTCTTGTGAACATTGTCAATCAAAAAACAAGTATTGCACGTATCTGAGGCGCAACTTCAACACGGAAGTATTAGGTCGTGAGTTCCTTAAAAAAAACTCGTGTGTCCTATGCTACGCCAAAAATGCAACGCTGTGTACGAAAAAGCCCTCTGTCGACGATATGTTACATCCACCTTGCAGGAAGGAAATGGTAAGGTTTGCATCAACCTTATTGCCGTATGCACCTGCCAATCTAGAACATTGTCGTGTTATCTCAGATTGAAAATCATACGCCCACAAACTCAGGCCATTTTCAGGCTTGTTGGAACATCCTGGGGCCTCGTCAGAAGAACTTGCAAGCTCTCAAAATCCGAAAAGTGGCGCCAAATACGATCTACTTGATTGGCTAAAAGTGCCAGTTCAAGACACCATCGACTCCAAGAAAGAAGTCAAAAAGCTGACCCGGTATAAGTAACGCACCACACTCGCTCTACCAAGAAAGCCAAGGCAAAGCAGCGACGATAACGCAGACATCATTCTGAGAGGTGCAGATCTTTCCAGCCCCGTGTACAAGATGTTTCAGAAAGGACTAAAGCTAAGTCTTGAACCTAAGCTCCGCAGACAGAAGCTCTTAGCCTTGGCCCAAAATGTGTGCGACCAAGCGAAGAAAGTGAGCGTGAGCGTGCCACCAATGAGACAGCTGACACTTTTTTTCTTTCGCTTATTCGTCTCCGTGGTTTGCATCGTCTCATTTTCTTGCAGTATAGATCAATACGCTCAAACCAAGGTATTTAAACACCAGTGTTTTTCAAGGCTCAAGTGTCTATGTATTCTCTAGTGAAAGAACACACCACTTAATAATCACGCATTGATGGTTCGACTCAGATACGCGTAATATTTCCTCTTTAATCAACAATTTTCACAGGTATAAACGCAGCCACAAGTTCAAGATCGCTAAGCGTTCAGCAATAGCTTAAGCTTACTCCGTGAAATTGAATCGTTTGACAGACAGACGGACCTAAATTTCTGCGTTCAAGTATCTCAAGAAACACTACTGTCTTTAAAAACGTTTCTCAGATTTACGTCTTGTGACATCACCTCTTTCTCATTTTAGAGCAAAGCTCCCTAGGGCCTAGGCTTGACCGGCATTCATGGATGTACCGGCGTCCACAAGTGTACCAGGAACTGCTACACAACGGCGAAAAAAACCACATATTCCGTTAGCACAATATTAAAGGAAAAAATTGCAGCGTATCCACGGAGTGAATGATGATGAGGGGGGCGAAGCATTCAGACGAATAAAAGCATGGACGGACAGAGACACGGACAGATGGAGGCACAAACGAACACAGGGGCGGACACACGGAAGTACGGATGCACAGAAGTACGGAAATGAACACTCGGAAGTACGGACGGGTGGACGGAAGCACACATGGACGCATGGACAAACAGAAGCACGGATGGACGGGCAGAAGCACGAACGCATGGACGAATGGAAGCACGAAGCGATGGACGGACGGGCGAACTGACAGATGCACGGATGGTTAGCCACACGGATGGACGTATGAACGCTTCGCCCCTTTGATCATAATTCACTCCGAGAATATGCTGTGAAAACCATTAATGCCATCTAGTTACATTATTCGCAAGGTCATATACACACAACGCCATCTGTTCAGCAACTCATAAACTACAGGTGGTTACATACGAACACTGCGACTGCAAAAAAGGGAAAGACCAATGGCCTAAAAAGCTCCACCCCTAAAACAAAACAAGACAATATCAAAGACTTAAAAAGAGAGACCCTTACTGGTCGACCAATTCAAAGAACACATTATGTGCTTTGAGACCTAGCTTTGTCGTCGACGTTCATTGTTCGCTGTGCGGGTGGTTAGAAAACCATCGCCATAGGTGACAGATTGTATAAATATAAAATAGGTTTGAAATGAATTAACAGCAGTCATGATTGTGGCGGAACAATATAAAGTACCTACTAGCACAAACCCTTTATGCTAGTCAGCCACCTAAACATGAATTTTCGGGACCTTAGCACGGAGCTTTGTCATCGATTGTCACTTTTGTCACTGAATGCAACGCTCGGGTAGCATATGTGAGACGCAAAATGTTTAATATTTACTAATATTGATCATAACTTTAAGAAAACAATAAAGAACACCTACAAGCACAGACTGTTTATACTAGTCGAGGACTTCAACGTAGACATCATAGACCACAGGACCTAGCTTTACCCACTCGTCGTCATTCACTTTGTTGAGATGCGTGTATTTTTGTATTTTTTGCTCTGGTTCATCGCACAAATATTCTGCATTGTGGCGGAACTGACGTATGTTTTCCCTTCTGTAAAAGATGACTGTAAAGCCTTTGCTTCATCTTGCAACGACGTTTCCACACGTGTATAATTTTTCTAGGATTTCGTATTTGTTCACCAAGGATCGCTAGATACTGGCTGAATACCGCTGCAGATTGCACGAGTTACTGACAAGCTGACAGCGACGAAGTGGCTTGGATCTTTACTTTGACCATTCTTTGCTCAGAAAGAATAAAACGCATTGATATCACGATGCGTGTTCTAATATTAACACGAAAGTGTTTTATGCCAGGGCCTACCAAGACTTCCACGATGCGTTTCCGTCACGGAAGTGACGTGACCTGTTACGTGACCTCCGGGTTCGCGGCAACAGAGGCCGGGCACGGTGCCCACTGCGCCATAGTTACACACTAAGAACCCTCAGAAAATACGCCTTTTATATTTAGCACGGTCATCTCAGCATACTTGGTGAATTGCAGTAATGCATCATGACCGTGACATGCGCTATTAGTTCCTTGAACACGTCCTTTCTAAGCGTCCGTCCGATTCGGTGCGTTTCTGAGAGCAACGTGTGCAAATTTGTCAACACACCCCGAGGTGGTGATCTCACCCCAAGCTTTGGTGTCGCTCATAGCATTCATCCATCTTAACAGAAGCTCTGCCACGCATAGCCTAATGCACATGCGTCGTCTGGATGTAATAACTCCACGTTCGCAGCTTATGCTCGCCCCGCGAAAAATCTTGGGCCACCAACAAACAAGACACCACGCGCATTCACTTTCCCTCTGGTTGGGCCATGGCGTTCAATAACTCGAACATGCCGAGAGCGGGCGACCTCAACCCAATTTCGGCATACAATGAGTCGCGTTCTTCTAGCTGTTACATCATTTGCTCTGGTTTCCCACCCACCTATGACCACAAGGGTTTCTTTATCATTATTGATGAATGTTAGTCATCAGGACGAAGATGTATGACCAAGCGTTAATGTGGGTGTATCAACATTAAGTGGTGTTATAGCTCTCAGACATGCATCAGCGTTAAGCAGTATTAGAGCTGTTAAACACCAATAGACATTGCGCAAGCCCTTTATTGGTAATGTACAGTAAATATAAACTTCTTCTGTAAGGACATGTTTTACTTCCATAATTTGCCCATTCCTATGGCGAAGGGATCAAACATGTTTTTTTAATGCCCTTCCCCAACCTTTTTTTCTGACTGCAAAGCGTCCCTCATTCCTTCGCCTCACCCAGATGGAGTTCCAGAAACAGGCATAGTGCAGAACCACTGAAGTAGAGGCTTCGTTCAATCATATTTAAAGTCTTCCACAAAGACACAGAATGCACTGCCAAAGCAGATTACTCACATCGACTGCAGATCCAGGCGACTTGGCTCTTGGAGACGGTCTTCCGGAAGGCGGACATGAAGGCGAACGAAGGCAGCAAGCGCAAGACGGGCAGCATGTTCAGCAGCACGTATCTGATGCCGACCGCCGTCTTAAGCAGCTCGGCGGCAATCGTGCCGCTTTGCATGAATGCTGCAAAAAGAGCATCGCCCATAGTTAGGTGTAAGTTCCGCTCATCGTGCACGCGCGCCTCTTAACTAAAGAAGCAGAATAGATTGAGCGACCTTTTCGGACCTACCTGGAAGAGTTGCGCTGTTATCTAGACTCAAGAAGACAAGGGGATAAATCTAGTTTGTGAGATTCGATGATGAAAATATAAAACAGTGCTTACGCGCGGGACAAAAAAAAAGTAAGTGACACATACGGCGCTGATCGTGCAACTGGTTCATCGGAAATCAACATTCGCAATTTTTAAAAGGTGATCGCATCTGCACATTGTTGAAGATGATATACGTGTAAACTGTTAGGCAAAGCGTCACGTCCGCTTCCTAGTCACCCCCTTTTAAAAGGACCATTTCGTTCGATTAAACGCGAGGGAAGGTGGCATAACATCATAACTCACTTTCCGAGATATGTGCTGGGACACGAGTGATTGTAATTGACAGGAACCAGCAATACACAATGTTTATTCCCTTTCAAAAAAGTTTTGAAATGTAGGGGCTAAGTGCCACGTTATTGTACTGTTTTCTGCTTCTGTTGAAGCGGAATAGGTAGGAGCCAGTTCATTTTGTTGGTCAAATCACTGTTCAAATTTCTTTGTCCGTTTAGCTGTTTTTTTCAATTTTGCCCACGTCTCCAGATGCATAGCGTCCCAAGTAGGACTCAAATTATTAAAAGTTAGGTTAAATGACTCAGTGATAGCGGCAACACATGAAACTGTCTTGGGTGTGTCCAGTTAAGCCTGTATGTCGATATAAGCCATGCTTCTGTATTTTGCAGCAAAAAAAAAAAAAATCCTTCAGTCACTTAGCGCAAGATAAACAAGAGCAAAAAAGGCGTACACATCAACGAGCGCTATTTTGGTGGCGCACGTTTGTACGCCTTCCTTCTTCTTGTTTGTCTTGCACAAAGCGGCTAAACACTTTTTTCTCAGCGAAATATAGCAGCACGACTTATAATCACCTACCACCATAACGCTTTTCTTCGTCCTCGTTTTTCTCGTGCTAAGTTTGTAAAAGAATAATTTATTCGAACTAGTGCAGCTAGCAGTGCTGTTTCAGTTTTGGCGTGATCATGAAAAAAACACTATTGTAGCTCTGGGTCTCACGTAATTCTTCATATATTGCAAACATTGCGTGTCTACAAGCTGTCGTTACTGTGCAGCTTTCGAGCAGGAAAAAAAAGATTACAAATATGGCGATATTTCAAAAAAGAAACACCTTAAAAATCATACTCAAAGATAGACCACCTCTTGTTTGTCTTAAGACTGCACAAAAGTACACCTTAAAGTCTATGTTATCTTAGCCTGTAAAAAACATGCACAATTGTTGGCACGATCGACGTCAATAGGCCAACGTGAATGCAATAGCGCCGTTCACTCACCGCCGAAGAAGCTCAGCAACAGGACAAGAGCGTAGCTAGCAGATGGACTGTTCGTCCGAAGGGAAAGCAGGTATGCCAGTGGTAGAGCGCATATGCCGTAGCAGGCCATGACAAGCACAACGGGCTCTGGCGAATAGCACAAGGAGCAGCAGGACTTTCAATTATAGTTTTCCCGAATCGCGAAGCATGTATTTATTTATTCAGAAGGTGCTTTGCAAGTTTCTACGTTATTTTTCACTTTTTATTTATTTATTTATTTATTTATTTATAAACACTGCAGGCCTTGATAAGACCAAGGTAGGAGGCGAAAGGTATAAACAAACAATACAAAGTGCAGAGGTGTAAACAAATTTACTAACACCAAATTGAATCTGCCATCAAGTAAACAAGCACTGAAAAAAATCTAAAACAACGAAGAAGAATGTACAGAATGAGAAGATAAACAATGCATAACTTTCTAACCAATGTACAAATGCATCTGTAAAAAATAATATTGGCAAGAACATTGTGTTCAAGCAGGAAAGGCTACGCTAAGGATGAAATGGATTCGATAGAGTCACTGATGCAGAGTTTAGCAAGAGGTATAGGCTGTTCCAGTCGGCTACTGGTCGAGGGAAGAAGAAGTATGTTGGTTTTGGCTATATAAAGAGTTAGTGTGGCAAAGTGGCCATGTCTAGTTTCGTTCGGCGAGCAGTGAGAAGCCTAATATAGGCTCAAGAGAAAGAGACTATTAACATGCAGTATGAACAGAAACTTAAGCCTGTAATTTTTTCTTCTTAGGTGCAAGGACTGAATGTTGTGTTGGGCCATTAGGACACTATGGGGAATCACTGGAACAATATCTAGAAAAGATCAACCTCGAATCTTTACGTCAGATCTTTTTTAACACAATTATGTAAGCTTTAGTGTAATGAATCCATACGATAACTGCGTATATATTCTAGCTTAGGATGGACAAGAGAAGTATAAACTGTTAGATGGGTCACGGCAGGAGCATGCATGTTTCAATTTGTGTCTCAAGTAGTAGAACTTTTTCAAAGCTGAGTCGCAAGGGTAAGAGATGTGGTAGTTCTAACTGAGGTTATAAGTTATTTTATGAAACCTAAGTACTCATATTCATGAACCTTTTAGTTGGCACGGATGCAAGAATATAAGTGAGCAAAGTTTATCAATTTTTTTGTTATTTTCATAAATACTGTTTTATCAATATTGAGATACATATCCCAGCGTTCGCACAATGTTAAAATATTTTGAAGGCTGCAGTTTAAGCTAACTTGATCTTGTTGGCGGGTTCAAGAATACTTCCTTCGGGAACGCCAGAAGTAGGCAAAAAGTTACTCGAATAGCAATTATCCTCAATAGCGAAGAGCAGTTTTTATCTAACGCAACGAATACAGTTACTGAGTGTCCAATTTTGAGTGGCCAAAGCAACTTCGTGGTGGTTTTAGTTGTCTGTAAAGGCGATCGTGAACAACCATACTTATTCGAACTGTGTAGCGTATAAAGTAATAATTATTGTTTTTTTTTCTTCTGCTGTTATTAAAACCTTACCAATTCATCACGACCTTTCTACTATATATCTTCACTTTATTCGTCAGACAAAGATACTTCATAAGTACTTTGCTAACAAACGCCCCGCCGTGGTGGTCTAGTGGCTAAGGTACTCGGCTGCTGACCCGCAGGTCGCAGCCGAGTATTTCCGATGGAGGTGGAAATGTTGTAGGTCCGTGTGCTGAGATTTTGGTGCACGTTAGAGAACCCCAGGTGGTCGAAATTGCCGGAGCCCTCCACTACTGCGTCTCTTATAATCATATGGTGGTTTTGGGACGTTAAACCCCACATATCAATCAATCATTTGCTAACAAAGATTCTCAGAAGATATAATCAGTAAATATTTAGCCGATTTCAAAAGGCCATGCCGGGTTTTCAGGTATCTGTCGTGTAGTTCCACACCATCGGTAACGCAGCCATAATCTGCTGCAAGGTGTAGGGTATTCAATTACACTTTGCGTATGTCGATGTGTGCGCTTGTGGGTGTGGGTCTACCCTGGCACGCGTGATATTTAGATACGGTCGATTTTAACGCATAACACTAAGCGCAGACCACGCCTCAGTGTTTGAGAAGCTTGTCGTTTGTATACACTAAATCATTTTGTTAAGATTGTGCACAAGACGTGAACACGCAAGATAATTTCAGATCATGCGTGACAACCAATGATGAGGCTGAAAAGTTCGACTCGGGATGTATAAAAGACGGTGGTTCTCGACCTTGACCAGTAGATTGATGACCAATGCTGAATTCACCGATATCAGTGCCAGTGCCACAGTTTCAGCCAAATCAACAGTTTCGATTTGGAGAAGCCGTCTCTGCCTTCGTTAGCAACATGACTCTGTGGTTATACATGCATACGCTAAATTTAAAACTGTTTTCTCGGGGGGGGGGGCGGGGGGGGTATTATTTTACCCTCCACTGTCGATGCCCCTGCACATTACACATATTTCTTAATTAGTAATTGACAACTTACAGAACGAAAAACAAACGAATTCTCCTTTACTCGTCCCGACTTCCGATTCATTAGGGCCAAGCGCACTCTAGGATAGGCAGAGTATAGTTACTCTGTGTGACGGAAGCACTTCTGCAAAAATATGAGGCAGAAATCTACGCATTTAGCACTGTGACTGCGTATATCATGAATCAAATCTACGAATCTCCGTCAGTATACTATTAACGCCCTGGCATGAACAAAACATGATCTTGTGGCAGCCATCGGCGTTGTAAAAAACGCACCAAGCGTCGCAACGCAATCTTCTGTTTATTGCGCCTGATGAGGCATACTTCTGTGATGTACCAAGTTTAGGATCCACAGCCCCGCCAAGAGCACGGTAGTAACATTTATTTACGCGTATTTGGTACAAGTATGCTCCGTCCTGTCGTGAGTCGCTCAGGGGCAAGCGTGGTCATCCATCTATTCTTAATCACCTCTGCTAGCTAAATCAAATTCACTTATTTTTACAGGAACTTGTAGAGAACTGAATGTTAATATGTCATTGAATGCGGTGCTGTTATAATAGCACCTTGTCTACATTAGCAAACTTCAGACGAAAATAGCTATTTTCTGTAGTCTAACCACCACTTAAAACGTGCCGTAAAGCAACATTGGTCGACATTTTTATTGGTAGGTTGATAGTAGCTAGCACTATAATAACTGAGCAATCACTAGCCAAAATTAGTCATTATCAAGCCAATATTAGCTTGCGCTATAGCGAGTTCTCGTTTGTACACTTCCTTCCTCTGAGAGAAAGTAGTTTGAAGTACAAACAAAATGAAATAGCTGAGACCGAAACCAAGAGGTATCAAACATTAAAAAATGACGTTCCGGCTACCTTATGGTACCATACGCTTGCCGAAACGTCATTTTTCATGTTTGATCCAACCTCATTCTGGTCAGCGTTATTTCATTACGCTTGTATTTTATACGTCTTCCCCGCCATAAGATGGTTTGTCAAACCATCGATTTCAGGAAGTAGTTAGCCACATTATATTGGTTGGAGTTGGCTTCGTAATCGAGACATAGACATATGTTTCTACACAAGAATCAGACATAGTACCACTAGGTACAGTGAGGTGCTTAAAGAATGAGGTAAATAGAGTGAAACAGAGAATGGCGTATCGGCAGGAAAGACGGCCCCATCTTTTTGCCGTGACACTTTTCACCTTCCCGGTACTTTTGCGCTGCGTCTTAGGTCAAATAACACGTACGCGTCATGTTATCATGCTGTCATGTTTTCATGACGTCAAGCCATCACATTACGTCTCTTCATTAAAGGAGGGCCGATCCAAGACCCGGAGAAATGGGAAATCCACGTGAAATGCCAAAAGTCTGCAGTGCCAAACCACAACAGATGGAAAATGCCTACGGGAAGGGGAGTCAGTAGGATGGACTTAAAAGAAAAACTTTTGTCTTTCTGTCGTCTTAGGCAAATGGATTAGATGGTGTATGGCTTTTCTAGTACAGATCGTCGTGGCAATAAAGACGACCCAAGATGACGTCATAAAGTCTGAAGATGGCAAGTTGCGGCAACTCACGCATCATTTCCTGGAAGAAAGCGCCATAGAATACGATCATGGCAGTGCAGATGCCGACCGCGGAGAAGGAGTACACGACGTAGTCGAATATGAAGTTGGCCAGCCAATACAGGCTCAGAGGAAGGCCCGTGAGCAGCTGTAGCCGGCGGAAGCCGCTGACACGGTCCACGACGGGAAACATGCCGCACGCCGCCGTCATGGAGGCCAGAGACATGGCTCCCAGCGTGAAGCGCTCCAGCTGCCGCTGGATGACCTCTGGTGACTCGGGGTCATAGGAGACCGTCTCTTCCAGGTACTTCTGCGGCCGCACGCGGAGCTTTATGGACGCCGTGTCGTCGCCGATGGTCCAGCGCAGTAGCGATGTGTGAACCAGGTTCAGGGAGATTATTGCGCTGTGGTAGATCTCGCCACTGTACCTGCGAAGACCGATTGCTGTACTTCGCAGACATAGAGACTCGAAATCACCAGCGAAAAAAAATGCTACCGGAAAGGCCTACTTATCAAGTCATTGCATATCTTTCAATGTAACAAAAAGGGGAATTGTATGAGCACCACGGATAGAAGCACCGTGGCTACCTTATCAATACCTATGCAGTATGTGGAAATTGCTCGCCACCGTAGACACGAAATTTTCATACTCTATATCACGCCAATGAAGCCGAAATCGAAGCCAAAAATACATAGGTGTAATTTGTAGTTTTCTGTAACTCTACAAACGTAACCATGTTGGAGTCGGAAAGGAATTAAAAATGACGAAATAACTCAGTGATGGCGCGGTCAAAACCAACGACATTCAGGCTGCTCATTCGATGTTACCCACGTATAATGTCGCATATGCAATTTCAGGCATTTCCATTCACTTCTTGTCTTGTTCTTCGTTTTCAAGCTCTTCTGATCAGAGGTTACCTTTCATTATTAGCATGAACCAATTCGCCCAGCAAGCGATGGTGCAGAACTACCAGTTAGCATGGCTTTGCAAAATTAATACAATAATAATGTATTAATACAATGTGATATGAAACTTCAAGCTTTACATTATAATCTTCCCAATATAATACTGAAAACGCCTTAATGAAAATCTGCGTTCTTCGTCGCTCTGTCATTAGGAAGCTATTACGCTTCTACAACTTCTCCCCGTATTTGACTCCAAACTACTGATACTGCGATTTGCACGGAGATTTCTGCGTTCTGCTGTGCGATACCGGTGTTCACTCATGTGTTAATAATATAATTCGTCCTTATTTTTAACTCTTGGTTTAGACTCGGTCTTTGAACCACAACCAGCGTTTGCTGGCGCACTAAAAGGGTCTTACGTCAATTCTTTACGCTTTCGTAGTGTGTTTGGGGGGGGGGGGGGGTTGATACATTGGCCCTTGAAATCTTCCCGGCGGTTGCCATACCAACCATGGGATAAGCGACACCAACCATGGCCCGCAAAACTCTACCGCCATAGCAGGAGCGTAACATGCGCTTACCACGCAATAGCGAGTCTCCCTTTGTAGTCTTTGGAGACACCCAGCTGGACAACTTCCTCGGATCCATCTTGGCGGAAGGATTTCTTATGGCCGACGAGCAGGAAGCTGGAGCCCACCACGCATTGCAAGTACTCCGTCATGCTGCGACTGCCAGTTTCCAGCAGGTAGTCCGTGACGTCACGAACGCGCGTCACCTTTCAAGTGGGAACGTGAAGGCTTTCAGAATGGTAAATGAAGTGGTCTATAGCAACTACCAACGTAAGAAAAAATCACAGCATATTGACGGAGTGAATGATGGTGAGCGGGGCGAAGTGCTGGAGGGTTTCATCGCTAAACCGTGAACTATCCGCGAATATCGCCCACTACATCCTCAAAGACGTGACAACTACTGTATACATTGAAACAGGAAATTAAATTTTTCGTAAGTGGTAGCTATACGCCGCTTCCGTTGCCGCTTCATCATAACGCCTTTATGGTCGGTGAAGTGGTGGATTGGTGATGGGGCATAGTGATATGCCTGCAAGGACGAAGTAGTGCGCAGTTTGCAAAGGTGGAATTATAGGCGGCCACATACTAACAAGGAACGGACACAGTGGGACACTCTATGCTTCTTTAACGTGCACTAGGATACAAGTATACACGACTATCTTGTAATTGATATTGGCTACTTCTCTACTTCTCAGCAGTATTTGCTTTATGATCCGTGAAGTGTGGATCGGTGATAGGGCGTAGTGAGATGTTTGCAAGGACGAAGTAGTGGGCAGTTGGCAAAGGTGGAACTATAGGCGGTCACGTACATACATACAATGGATGGACAGACCCACGTCTTTCGGAGCTTCGCCCCTAAAATACAAGCTCCGTTTACAGGTGCCATGCTTCCATCCAGAGAGGATTTGCATAGGTGTCCCATCGAATCAGAATAATTTTTTTACGCCAAGCGATTTTTACATGTTTGAGAAAGTTGGTGTGCCCTTGCAAAACTATATTCGTGTCGCTGAATAAAAGGTCCAATAACTCGATTTTCCCGGTAAATTTCTGCAGACATTTCAATGCCGCTTTTAGTCAAAAGCACTACAATATGTAGCAACGATGAACCTTCAGTTTCGGATACGCGTGATGTTTACATTATGAAAAAGCGCATAGGTTTCTAAAGGAGGCTGGCTTTCACGACCTCCCACGTAAGTGATTGAAATTCGATGAGCTCTGCCTGTTTTTGTGGGTGGAGCTTGCACTTATTCTTGGGTTGTACAACCCTACACTTAAATAACGAATAAGGGCTACTGCACAAAAGCAGCAACGGGCGAAGAGGCAGCACAACTAGCATGCAGAGGCTGTAAACTAACAGAGTTTACGGTGGCAGAAAGAAAGTCCGTGGCATAACTTATCTGCGCATATGCAAGAATGGAAGCGCCACCTGACAACTAGGAACGCATGCAGGCGCACGACCGATTGACGGCTGTAGCTTTTCACACCTGAGCACAACCGCCTAATCGAGTTTATCTGTCACGCAGAATCATGTGTGCCTAATCGACAGGTGACACTTCCATTACTGATAACGCAAGGAAAGTTTCGTTTCTAAAACTGTTTCAAGCGATATACAGGGAACATTTTATTTGATGGTCGGCATTTGTGCTTTCTGCTTATCTTCATTGCATCCGTGTGTGAAGGCCTTTCTTGTTGTCACAATAAATTTGTGCCTACTAGTTCTTGTCGCTTTATTTCTCTTACGTTTATTGCAATATCGAGTACAGGTTTTATTGATAATTGATATGGGGGGTTTAACGTCCTAAAACCACCATATGATTATGAGAGACGCCGTAGGGGAGGGCTCTGGAAATTTCGGCCACCTGGGGTTCTTTAACGTGCACCCAAATCTGAGCACACGGGCCTACAACATTTCCGCCTCCATCGTAAATGCAGCCGCCGCAGCCGGGATTCGATCCCACGACCTGCGGGTCAGCAGCCGAGTACCTTAGCCACTAGAATCGAGTACAGGTAAAAGTGCAGTTAAAATCTCATGCGGGTGCGCACACACTCGTTTTTACGGAAGAGAACCTGAACAGCGGTTGTTTAGAAGCAGTTCATCTCTTGTTTGAAAGTAACGAACGTAGAAAATACTTACTTTTTAGAAATAATTAAGCAATGAATATTTGTCTAATCTAGCTTCCACATATCATATTTGTATTCAAAACATCTGATAATTGAACGCCGATAAGGTAAACTTTGGCACTTGTACCTCATAGAATGTTTTGTTCACCTCTGCTCGACGTTCACATTTGGGTTCAAATTTTAAGTTCATTTCCTTCTAATTTAAATGTGATCAATTTGCTATAGCGTTAACGAGTCTACCATTGTTTTTGAATGGCTTAACGTTCATAGTCGGTAACATGACTCAGCAAGGTTAACTTTAGAAATAAAATTGAAGGGGTATTTAGCTTTCGAAATCGCCGGCTTGGTCTGGAATAACAGTGCTGACTCTCAAACGATGAAAGCGAAGAAAATAGACACGTGTAATTGTACACTTGCACAAAATGAGGAAAAAGTAAAATTGAATAGCCAATTGGGTTAAAATCCCGCTAAATTACATCACACAATTAAACGCTGAATTTATTCCATGAAAACGCGAACGAGGCAGGCTGCATCCCTGCACTACGCGCAAAGCAATAAACATAAGAGGGGTGAAACCAGTAACATATAGTTCGGTTGCCTTGCTCCTATTATGTACGTTGCTGTACATACATGATTTCGAGAGCTTGAACTATCATCTGCCCCCTCAAGCTACTGCAACGAGGTGGAACCGAAGGTCAGTGTTTGTGCAATACAACCACAGTGTAGAGAAACTTACTGAAACGCCTTTTTGTTCGAGGAGTTGGCGGTAGTACTGCGAAACCACCACAGAGTCATCGTCGGAAGACAGTATGGACGAGATGGTGAAGTTGTACAACACCTTCAAGTCGTAAGGGTACACGTCCTTCAGGTTAGGTGTCGCCTTCGCCCTACGGTATGGCCATGGCAGAGCCATTGCAGGGAAATACAGTTTCACTCGTAAAACACGACATCACTACAGATAGGATTACGGAATAATAGTCATGTTTCTCTTCCAGACACTTACACTTTTCGAAATATTCAGAAAAAATGCTTTAAAATTTTAAAGGGTTCGAAAACGATGGGTGTGGATAGGTTTAGGAGTTAGCGTTGGATACATGTGATATCGATGCATAAGTTTACCAAATGGTTTATTACCTGTCCGGATAACTCATAAAATTGATTTATAGGATGTTTTTGGTCACTACCGCAGACATCAAAATTCCAGAAAGATTAGTCTAATCTTCGCACAGAGAAATGGTATTCCTTAAAGCTAATACACATTGCTTTTTGTGGTGCGGTTCGTTGAATAATCTAGGTGCATGATATGGCTTTTCGTTTTCTTTATTCTCTGAAAGCGAACACAGTCTGCAGAATATTTTTCCGCCATAGTTGGTATGTGGTTTCCTACCATAGAATATTTCAGTGCGAAGCATTTATATTGTGAGCCTCTGAAGTGAAATATAATGTGAGCGTCTATAGCGTAGCATTTCAGGCCAGTATTCTAATAAATGATTAATGCTGTGAATGATGCATTTAAAAGCCTCGTTTGTACAATTACGGCCGTAGTGGATGGCATTAGAAACCGTGTGTGGGAAGGCTATGGTTTCGCATAACGGAAGCGTGACCCAAGCGATACATTGTGGTGAAGACAGCGCGAAGTGCTCAACTGCTTAGGATATCAACCAGCGCAGTAGTTCCCCAACTAATTCTCAAAATTCGGAATGCGGCGCACCTGCGTTTACATAGCCGGCGTTAGCCGACATCTCAGCATCAGTCGAGCTTGGCCTGGCGAATCAATATGAAACGATTTGCTCGCCCTTTGCAGTCAAGCACTATTCTCTACAAAAGTGACGCTGCAAGATTTTATAGCGACCGCGTTAGTTGCCTTGTGAAATCTGAAAACTAACCACTGGTGTCGGAGTCAACACAACCGATGTAAAAAATCGACCGATCACGTCACCATCCGACATCATTAAAACAAAGCGCTAAAATGTGTGAAGTCAGCGCGGCGTCATTGTGACATAACCTAGCGGGAGATGACGGAGGGTCGTCATCACGTGACATCGTCGTTTGGTCAAAGTTATGCAGATCACGGGGTCAGTGCAAAACTATGCGAGTTCACATCTGATTCCCTGATCTCGGAGGCAAAGCAAAAGTACACTATAGGCTCACGCCGCTTTCGTTGTTGAGCGGGAAAGAGCCAGTGTGTCGACATAGAAAAATGAAAGTTGCATAAGTTGCATAATAGTTGCATAAGATAGGAAGCTTAAGCGAGTTGGTATGGGTTCATCTTGGTTGAACAGCGCACACGAGACGAGGACGGAGAAAAAGAACAAAGACAAGCTCCGTTTCGCAACTAACATTTATTTGGGAAAGAACAAATGATATGTAGATGACACTTAAAAGAAAATGCAAGAACACCAAGCAGCAAAACAACCAAACACGCCCCAAGCAAGAAAAAAAATTATAACATTGGTATCATCTTCGACAGGTGCTAGAAAGATAGCTAAATTCTGCGTCGCTCAGTGCAATCGACGGCATGCTGACACACTTTGTTTTTTGCGGATGTGGAAGGCATCATTCACTTCTCTTGCTAGCCGATTTCGATGATGCGGCAGTATCCTTGTGTCGTGGAATAAGGGCACGCAGCCACATTCGAGAGAATGAGCGGTGAGGGAGCACGGTTTTGACCCTGATAATAAGCGTTCGTGTTCTCGCAGGCGAATGGTTATACATCTTCTGCTTTGGCCAATATAATTGCGCCGAGCGACGCAGAATTCAGCTATCTTTTTAGCACCTGCAGAGGATGATACCAATGTTATAATCCCTTGCTTGCGGCGTGTTTGGTTGTCTTGCTGTTTGGTGTTTATGAATTTTCTTTAAAGTGGCACTTCATCGATATATTATCTGTTCTCTCCCAAATAAATGTTGGTTGCGAGACAGCGCACCCATCCTCTGTTATTTCCCAAAATATTGTTAGTCGCGAGACGACGTTCGCGCGTGTGTGTTTTTTTTTTCCTTCGTCCTCGTCTTGCGTGCGCTGTTCAACCAAAATGAAGAGTGGTCTTAAGTGGATCCATAGGCAGCGCTGATCTTATTACCCTGATCACAATGCCACTCACGACTTTTGATCCCGGTATCCCTGCAGCATGAGCAACAACGCCGGCGCGAAGATCCCAAGCACAGGCAGCACCCACTGGTGGCGTGTGAACTGGAAGCGTTTGTGCAGCAGCGCCACCAACGACCGCAGTAAGGACTTCCTCCACACGCAGCCCTCGCAATTGGCGCGAAGTGCCTTCAGATCCACAGGGACCTTCGCCGCTCCTGGTGTCCCGGACTCCGACTGATCATCCATCATCTCGTCGGAGATTCTGCGACCGCATCGTCGTAAATGCGCATCAGAAGAAGGATTCAGAGGATACTCCAGCTTCGCCTTCGACACTAGGTCGGCGTAACGTCATCAACCCTCGTTCGCCTCGCATTCTCAATCACTTGACATGCTTGGATTTTAGGTGGAAACCTTGACTCTTCCACGAGAAATATAGGTTCACCTCGCATTGGACATCTCGAACTATCCTATAACACCTGCTACAAGAAGATATGGAAAATTCACTTACGCGAAATGTCATTTTGCGTAACGGAGTAACCACTAAGTAACGAGTAACGAGTAAGTTTCATTTGAGTAGCGGAGTATCCACTAAACCCTGCCGCGGTGGTCTAGTGGCTAACCTATACTCAGCCGCTGAACCGCAGGTCGCGGGATCAAATCCCGGCTGCGGCGGCTGCATTTCCGATGGAGGCGAAAATGCTGTAGGCCCGTGTGCTCAGATTTGGGTGCAAGTTAAAGAACCCCAGGGGGTCGAAATTTCCGGAGACCCCCCCACTATACGGCGCCTCTCATAATCGTATGATGGTTTTGGGACGTTAAACCGGACGTATCAATCAATCAATCAATCAAATCAACGGAGTATCCACTAAGCTTTCAAGAGGAAGTACGCGCACCTACTCAGTGGCGCACTTTCTTGATGTCGTTGTTACTGATGGTCAATTATACTTAAACGTTTTGTTTGTGAAGCTGCACCTGTAAGCCAACCATTCATGACGGAACCCACATGCGAAGCGACGCTTCTCCCACAATGTATTTCTTGTGTTGACGTGACTCTTCACATTATGCAGGACTTATGTACGACATCTTTTCGATAAGCAGTCCACTGCGGTGGAGCAGTGGATGATGGTGCTCGGCTTCTGACCCAAAGGTCGTGGATTCGATCACAGCCGTGGTGGTCGCACTTAAATGGAGGTGAACTGGGAGAGGCCCGTGCGCAGAGCGATGTCAGTGCACGTTAGAGAACACCAGATGGCCGAAATTTTTAGAACCTTCCACTGTGGCGTCTCTCGTAATCATATCGTCGTTTAGGGATGTAAAACTCCACTCCAAGTATTGTGCAAATTTTCTGAAGCAGTTTCAAAGACTGGCATGGCTCTGTGGTATACAGCACATGGATTCCATGCACGTTGCCTCGGTTTGATTCCGGCTCGAAGCCCCCATTTTGCGCTCACGCCTAATGCCCCATGACACTGAAACTGAAATTTCTAGGACAAATTTTTTTTTAACGTGATTCCATTTGAAGTTCGGGATTAAACGTCACAGCACTTTCCTTTGTTACGCTGCTGCGTAGTCACTCCACACACTATCAAGCAAAAGACGTAATTAATTCAGAATGTACAGCGCTGACAAACAGACTGAGCTGCGCAGGTGTTCACAGGGGGTATGCGATACCCGTAATATCTGCGCAGCAATTGCTACTTTGGTATTTATTTCTCCTGTGCGTACACGTGCCATTAAAATAAACATGTTATAAAGAATGATAGACATTCGGAACATTTGTGTGCATTACGACAGTGCAGCTAAATTTCTTAACCTAGCAATGACAAAACAAGACAGTATAGCACGAAGCATGTTTTGAAATACAGATGTCTATGAGCGCTGTCTCGTGGTTTCATTTTCGATTTCGCTGGCTTCTTCGAAAGCAGAAAAACATTATCATGCACCGTATACGATTCGACAATACAATCCATGTGTCGCTTTGGAAAGCCCGCAATAACTTAAAGAAGCGCACTTGGTACTGAAGTGAACAAGAAAGTTCTGACATAAGTAATCTTACATATCTATTTAAGCGCCATATAAGAAATTCTCTTAGGAACGCTACTCACGGCCGACCTTATGCCACTGCATTCGTTCAGTAATAGTTAACCAATAGAACCATAGCAATAGTTGGTTCTAGTTACGTGAAACACCATTTACATGAGGGTATATTTAATATAATGTAGGTCAGTCTAGAATCACCAACACCAACAACCAATCACTCTACATAAACACTTATGCAACAACAAACTTTTTAAATATTTTTTTCATTATCGATGCGTGAGTGGAATTCTCTAGACGTTTCATCGGCGTTATAAACGACATTACGAAAAGTCTTAAACATTGCCGAGCCATCTGTTGTTACACGAATCTACATTGTAGGATTGATTCCTTATTAAAATAACGTCCTGTTTCTTTCATGCTGTAGCACATCTTCTGTAACACATTATGCAACCTACGATGCTGTAACCCAAGTAAATATATCTGTAACCTACGTGTATTTTAGGGTTGAGAATGTATGTTCTAGTTGCGTCAAGGCACATATGTACAAATTCTACTGACGTATGTGATTCCATCCTCACCTACATTTGGGGTTGGCAATATACCGAAACAAAATAAAAATATTTGAGTGAGGAAGGGGTAAGGGTTGAGAACTTAAGCTGCAGTGGGACATCAGACTAGAAGAAGACGGGACGATGACCGTCCCGTCTTCTACTGTGGTGTCTCGACGTCATCATAGTTAATTTTCTGAGAGTTTTACAAAGCGAATACTTTATGTATACCCACTGCACCCCTTGAACACGCGCTACAGAGAACTACGAGAAGCAGACCTGAGGTACACGTCTTCCATTGTGGTGACGGAGACAGTCATTTCCGCTATGCCGAGTTTGTCGCGAAAGCGCTCGAGCACTTTGAACATATCCACGAATCCTTCGGACGAGGTCACTCCCAGGGACAAACGCAGCACTCCAGCACTTTCGTTCACCAGCTGGACGGTTGGCACGAACGTCTTCACTACCATTATGATGGCCTGCACGTCGCATCGTTTCAGTCGCTTCGAGATGTCCAGTTGATAGCCCGTACCTGCGCAAAGATTCGCGAGGATGGGACATTTTATTACTCTAAAACTGTAGGCTCAACAGAACACATTTGGTTCCCCACAGGTTTCTTTGTGGTTTACCTATTTATATAATCCCTAAGCATCAGTAGTTCACTGGCACCCTTGGCCAGAAGACTCGAGCGAAGCTTGCGAATAGCGCGTAAACAGCAAGCTTGCGCCATCTATCGCTCGAGTGGTAGACCCACGCTACTTCATGCAGATGCTCGTACGTGAATCCACGTGGTGGTTCAACGTATACGTGTGCACATGCTGCTCTTTTCGCGATCTCCATGCATCCCCATTACTAACGGTATGTCCATACCTGCTTAGATCTGATTTCTGTGGAGCGGCTACCCTGAGAGGAGGCCTTCTCCAAATCTGCCTAGAATGGCTGAAAGCACGTTACCGCGTCTTGATAACGGACTCAACGCTCACTACCACGCCGCTGATAGTGAGAACGGCAGTAGGGACGGGAACAATTAAGAGGTTATTGTACGCACACGAACCAAGGGCGAGGGTTAGTAAAGTGGTGGTAAAATTCTTGAGCGACATCGTAGAACAAATACTGTCCACTATTTGACTTCAAGCATGCATTACGGCCAGGATATCGCTATAACGTTCAACTCTTCAAGACGAAAATACAGGCCCCCCTTTTTTTGTTTATGCAGGCCACCCCTATTACTGGCTGCTGGTGTGCTCGAAGAAGTACAATCTACTTGAAATCAGTACAACACACTGTAAAGAAAAAAAAATGTGTAGCAATTGATGCATTTGTCAATCCCGAAACAAATGCAGCCCCCCACTTGAGAACTGAGGAGGTGCGGCTACGGCACGGACACCCAGTCATTCATGTTCGTTGACTTCCTGCTCACAATACCGTTCATGACGGCACTGTTTGAGGGAGACATACAGGGTTTCCTCGGCACGTGTACTAACGCACCAGGCAGATTCGTGAAGTGGGCATCCGACATGGGAGCGACTTTTTGCTGCGCTTTATTGACTTCCTGTTCGTTACAGCATTTCAAATAAGTGTCGGCAGCAGTGTTGCCGTTTAGAAGGCGTTAGAATTCAAGCCAAATGTAGCCAAAGGAGCCACGTCATTTAAAACTAATGCCAAATTGGTAGCCAAATAGAACGGAAGGGTTATCATGAACAGTCTTTAGTAATAGAACAGGATAATAGAACGGAGTAATAGAACGGAAGACTAATTATTATGAACAGTATGTAGAATGGATCACTTGCTCCGTCTGATATTTTATGCACTCTAATTTTGGAATGGTACGATCAAACAACAAGCCAGTCGTGCAGCCTTAGTCGGCTGTTTCTCGCCGTATAATAGGCCGATGGAAAAGGGCGAGGGACTGCTGTGGCAGACCCCGGGCTTTAATTTGCAGGGCGCCATCGAGCACCCGTTTTATCTCCAGAGAGTTGCACTATCACCAGCAGAAGTTTACGGGACATGAAATGTCTGATCACGCTAAATTGCCGCTTTGCCTGGGAATTTAATATTTAAATAGATGTTCCATGCTGAACTTATTCTGAATAGGACCGTAAGTTTTATTCTTCATTTTATTTGCTTCTTTCTCGATTTATTGCTCACGAACGTTTTTTCACTCACAGCCAACGGTGCCGACGCTGACGGCGAAATTCCTCTCTAACGCAATCTCGTTCATAGTCATGCTTAGAAAAAATTGGCAGATCCCGCGTACAGTTGGAATCAATGATATGCGAAGCACGAATGAGAAATGTTAATATGTCTATTTAAAATCAGCACAACGTTGCAAGGTGGAGGTAAATGATGCCATACATTACTTCCATGTCATGCTTAGCATGTTTTTATATATCGTTTACCTTCGTCATCTATTCACGTCACGTGGTGCCAAATTTAGTATAAGTGGAGCTAGCGAGCCGGGTGCACGCTATGAGCGCCGTATGTTGTCATATTCTTGCATGACACGCGTGTCAGGATTATCATGTTTAAACCAGTCATACATTTAGTCATTTATTGACGTCACGTAACACCAAATCTGGTATATGTGGAGCTAGCACTACGGCCGCGAGCGCACCATGAAGGGCCCAATGTACTCAAATGTAGCGTTGGCGCGCGCGCACGCTGGGCGCAGCGACGCTACGTTAGCAAAACGTGAGCACACTATAGCCTGACGCCAGGCGCAAACAGCGTTCGTCGGCGCAGCCCGACCGCAACCAGCGCGAAATGCGACATGCTGCATTTCGCGCCGATGTGTTACCCAGACAACACTGCGTCTCCCTCTTTTCGCGACGAAGGCACACCGGACGCGCTGAAACGCGCATGCGTCAAGGCAACGCAGCGTGACGCGCGCCGGCCTGTATAGACCCATTTCATGTTTGTAAACACAGGTAGGCCGATGTCTACATTATAGGAAAAATTATAGCGGCGTCCGCACGTAACTTCCGCTATAAGCGTTGAGGGCTGCGATGTAAGCCAAAAAACAAAACTATGTTGTGAGACGCGACTCACATTCAACCGCGACACAGATCATCGGTATACCGTCTTTTTTTCCTCGTTGTTTGACTGGGAACACCACATGCACCATTGAAAACCCAGCAGAAACTGCGGTGGGCAGAGCATCTTTTGTCTGACAGCGCCACCGCATTTTCGTGACGTACGACCGGTAGAATTAGTCTATATGGCAGGATCGGCGCCTGGCGTGGCAACGCCGTCGTGACGCGACGAAATAAAGGCCGGCGAGAACGCGCACCACGTCACGTCGAAATGCATTGGCGCCTTGACTGTGGCATGAAGTCCTGCTCCCACATGACACGCACCTCGTGATTATCATGTTTCCACCAGTCACATACCTTTGTCATTCATTAACGTCACGTAACACCACATTTGGCGTATGTGAAGCTAGCGAAACAGCCGCGAGCGCATCAAGAGCGTGGCATGTAGTCCTGCTGTTACATGACACGCATGTCGTGATTATCATGCTTGGATATGTCATTTACCCATGTCGTCCATTCGCGTTGCGTAATACCGAGTTTGGTTCATGTGAAGCTAGCAAAACGGCCGCCAGCGCATTATGAGCATAGCACGTAGTCATGTTGTTACATGTCATGCATCTCATGATTATCATGTTTGTACCAGTATCATACCTTCGTCTTCCATCCACGTCCCGTACTAGCAAATTTTATAAAAGTGAAGCTAGCGAAACGGCCGCCAGCGCATTATGAGCGTGGTATGTAGTCATGTTACATGACACGCATATCATGATTATCATGTTTGCACCAGTCGCATACCTTCGCCATCCATTCACGTACCATAATACCAAACTTGCCATTTGTGACGCTGGCGAAACGGCCGCGAGCGCATCATGAGCGCGGCATGTAGTCATGTTGTTACATGACACGCATGTCATGATTTTCATGTTAGGGTCTGTAGCTTGTGTTCGCCATGCAGTCATGCCATACCATATCAGTTTTGCAATACGCCACGTGAATGAAAGCACTGCAAGAGCTGCAGGGCCATGAAATGTAAATCATGACATTCATGACATACATGTCATGATTTTCATGTTATGACTATCAAATATGTTCATACAGTCATGTTATGCCATATCAAGTCTGCAATCGATACCAATATCGAAACGGCCAGCAGAGCTAAAAGCCGTAGGCGGATAGATAGATAGATAGATAGATAGATAGATAGATAGATAGATAGATAGATAGATAGATAGATAGATAGATAGATAGATAGATAGATAGATAGATAGATAGATAGATAGATAGATAGATAGATAGATAGATAGATAGATAGATAGATATATAGATAGATAGATAGATAGATAGATAGATAGATAGATAGATAGATAGATAGATAGATAGATAGATAGATAGATAGATAGATAGATAGACAGGCAGGCAGGCAGGCAGACAGAGACAGACAGACAGACAGACAGAGACAGACAGACAGAGAGAGACAGACAGACAGAGACAGACAGACAGACAGACAGACAGACAGACAGATAGATAGATAGATAGATAGATAGATAGATAGATAGATAGATAGATAGATAGATAGATAGATAGATAGATAGATAGATAGATAGATAGATAGATAGATAGATAGATAGATAGATAGATAGATAGATAGGTAGATATTCAAAATCGCCGTAGTTCGCTAAGAAATGCTTCACATTTAAAAGCAGAGAACCGAAGTTCCAGTTTGCGGAGTGACGACAACGCCGCGCCTGGCCCTGGCGGCAAGCTCTGGAAAACTTGAGGCAGGCAGGCAGGCAAAGAACTTAATATCCGGAGGCGGCGGTCAATCCCCCTTAGGGGGCGACACCGGTAGGCCACTCCCACGACGGTACGGGGAGGTTAAACTGCACGGCTATGTCGTGGGCCATCTGGATGGCCCTAAGCTGGTCTCCTTTGTCGTGGCTTGTGAGCAGACAGGTCTAGTCCGCCTCCGCAGAGGGAGACTCGCTGCTTTCGCGCAACGCAGGGCGTTGCCACAACATGTGTTGGAGAGTACATTTGGGATGACCACAGCGCGGGCACACCGGATCTATGCCATCTATGTATTTAGAGCAAGTTGGAGGCGATGCATACGCCTCCGTCTGTAAGAGTCGTAGAGTTATGCACTGAGGTCTTGTTTAGTGTGGGTGCGGGAGTGGGTATTTCCGCCACTCCAACTGGTAGCGTTTGCAAATTTCATCAAAAGTAAGCAATGGGTCTCTGAAAAAACAAGTGACGTCCTCAGCCTTCGAGAGGTTCTCCCCGGCGGGGAATTCTGTGTGCTCAGAAAAAGTGAATAACGATTTAGAGCGCAAGGTACTCTACTATGGGAAAGCTTAAAGCTGTCCCGCTACCTGTGTGTTTAGAAAAAAAAATTGCCCGCAGCTTCCCTCGGGGGAACACTGAGGAGGATGCGGAGCATATAGGTGCCTACTGCATCGTCATCGTCGAACCGTTCGAGTCGGCTCCAGTCTATGTGAACGTTGAAGTGTTTGTACAGCGGAGTGTTTTCCAAGTGTTTGAGCCAAGCGTGTATGTTGCTGCGCTTGACCAAACCGTGCTTATACGTCGACTTGCTCACCAATTTTCGTTTGATGTGAACGTCGATGGCCGCGTCGTCGGGGATGTTGCGAGGCAAGCACCTAACGACAGCGGGAACTTGGATGGGAACGTTCACGATCTGGCCCTTGATTCCGTACTGTCCGTTGCCGTGAGTCAAGCGTCGTATACTCATGAACGGGAGTCGAGGAGCGATGAGTCGTTCTTCAACCGCGTTCAACTCGGGTAGATGTTCGGGTCGGGGCGGGTAGCGGTAGCCGTAACTCACGCTAGCCGAGGGAACTCGACCGGCAATCAACGACTGCTTGCACGTAGCACACACGACGTAGTCGGCATAGTCGGTGCCCTTTCCAAACGTATCGCAAAGAACCGACAACGCTTTGGAGTTGTTCTGAATGTTGCCGACCCGAGTTAAGTTGTTATCGAACCAAAGACGATCACACACCTTGAAGGTGTGGCCGAAGCTTCGGTCGAGGAAGTCGCGCTTGAAGCGAGCGTTGGGCGTGGCATACTGCTTGGCGCGCCACGCCGCTACCTCGGCGCGCTTGCGCTCGCGGGCAGCATCGGGATCGGCCTCTCGTCGCCGACGCTTGCACTCGGCTTCCCGTTTTCGAAAGTCCGGGTCCTCTTGTCGACGCTTACGTTTCAAAGCGGCCGAATCCGGTGCTGCTGCTCGACGCTGACGTCTCTCAGCGGCTTCACGTTCTCTAAGTTGAGCATCTTCCGCTCGACGCCGACGTTTACGTTCGGCGTCGCGAGCTCTTCTCCGCGCTGCCTTGTCTTCGGACGACGACTTGGTTGCGGTTCCGCCAACACTTTGGCCGGCGCTGGTCGAAGGGACGTCGATCATTGCGACCTCGGACGTCGACGTGCCGTACAAACCAACCGACTAGCGGCAACTGAGCGAGCGAGCACCGACCTTGAGTATATATACAGCGCGACGGCGCATGCACTGTCAGCTGTCGAATGTTCGAGAAGGGGGAGAAGCGCAACGGTGCATGCGCGCGCGTCAGCTGCCGATGTTCTCGAAGCGCGACGGCGCATGCGCGCGCGTCAGCTGCCGATGTTCTCGAAGCGTTACGGTGCATGCGCACTACATTATACAGCTAGCGAATGTTCGTGAAGAGGAGAAGCGCACGCGGTGTGTAGAGGAGGAAGGGTGCACAGATGGTGGAGGAGTGAAGCGCGCGTGGTGTGTAGAGGAGGAAGGGATGCACAGATGGTGGAAGAAGGAGGAGGAAGCTTGCGGACGGCGCCGCACTACAAGCCTCGAGTATTAGATGCTCCGCATCTAAAAAAAATTGCCCGCAGCTTCCCTCGGGGGAACACTGAGGAGGATGCGGAGCATATAATTGGTTAACGGGGTGTTAAAGTGCGACTTACTTGGGTCGATGGCTAAATTGGTTAACGTGGTTGTGAAATGGGGTGTTAAATTGCGACTTACTTGGGTCGATGGCTAAATTGGTTAACGTGGTTGTAGGAGGGGGTGTTAAATGAGTGAACACGTACACACGTATGCGAAAGGGCGGCACTGGTCGAAGGGACGTCGATCATTGTGTTTGTGGATTCGTTGGAATTCATTTCACCGCAACCTTGGACGTCGACGCGCCGTACAAACCAACCGACGAGCGGCAACTGAGCGAGCGAGCGCCGACCTTGAGTATATATACAGCGCGACGGCGCATGCACTGTCAGCTGTCGAATGTTCGAGAAGGGGGAGAAGCGCAACGGCGCATGCGCGCGCGTCAGCTGCCGATGTTCTCGAAGCGCGACGGCGCATGCGCGCGCGTCAGCTGCCGATGTTCTCGAAGCGTGACGGCGCATGCGCGCTACATTATACAGCTAGCGAATGTTCGTGAAGAGAAGCGCACGCGGTGTGTAGAGGAGGAAGGGTGCACAGATGGTGGAGGAGTGAAGCGCGCGCGGTGTGTAGATGAGGAAGGGATGCACAGATGGTGGAAGAAGGAGGAGGAAGCGTGCGGACGGCGCCGCACTACAAGCCTCGAGTATTAGATGCTCCGCATCTAAAAGTGGTTAACGATTAAGTGTACTAGGAAGTCTACTATGGGAGAGCATAATGCCGTTCACTGCAAGAAGCACCACTGTGCGACTTCTCAATAGACACCTTGTTTAGAAAAAGTTTATTTACAGCATGTACAGAACACAAAGGCTTCATACCATTCCAGTAACAGGGCACATACACATCGGCACATCTATATTTCACGACTAACATCACTACGTTACAGTGAAGACATTTGCTTTAATATACATGATTATGTTGGCATACATGTACACAAATATTCAATGTGATATCACGATACAATGGTATAACGATACAATAGATCCAAATGAAACACAATTTGTAACAAATGAAATCATATATAACAACTCAACGGGCGCTGCTTAGCACCAAATCGGTCGAAAAATGAGTTGTATCCTTTCGTGTTCCACCTTGACGAAAGAGCACGACCAATGCCGCAGAAACTCTTGCTCCCCGAGGAAGAAAAGTTCTACGGAGAGGAACGCGAGGATCTCTCGTCTCATTCTCCCCAGTATCGGCCACAAGGCACGCCGGCGGCGATGGGCAGCTACGGCCTCACATCGGTTTCTCCAAAGGCTGAACAGCCCCGCAACTATTAAGAGAGCGGAGAAGCGGCTACGCGGAAATCTGCCGTTGGACACGAAAGTTCGCACACCCTGTCCCCGAAAACCAGTATTAACCGCACGCCAAAAAAAGGCGGGAAACCACACATTCAAACGTCGCATGTCGATTGGTCTCTACCATGACGCAGTTGGGGCAAGTAGAAATGCGAACTACCTGCCATCGCTGCAACCGATCTCGCGTGGGGAGCAAGCCCCAGCCCAACCTCCAGACAAAGTCTCTGAGATGCCCTGGCAACACTGCGGCAGTTATTGGTTTCCAAGCGCGGTTCAATACAGATTGACGATGCTGGGGCACCAAGGGCCGTAGAAGGGCGGCCATTGTGTCCACCACTTTAGAATCGGCCACCTCTATCTCTGGGCACGTAGCTTCCAAACGTCGGTGAAATGCCAGAAGGGCTCGATACAAAGATGGTAATTCAGTTGATTGGGGACCTTTGTTTATTTGGCTATCCAGCAAGAAGACACGTAGTGATGGCCCCAGATGGTAGCGAGCCAGTGTCTGAGCGGGCATGTCATCATTGCTTAGTATTCGCAATAGAGTGCGGAGGCACAATGTAGAAGCCGCGACGGAAACGTCAGGGAATGCAAAACCGCCTTGATCTCGCGGCTGAGCTAACGCTGGACGCGATAACAATTCTGTGCCACCCGACCAAAAAAATGAACTGATGCAGCTTTGCACTTTTCTGCAGACGTGGAGCGGTGGTTTAACAGAATGGCAAAGGTACCAAAATTTTCCTAGGTACACCGTTTGAGTTAAGTATCGGCGTTCCAAGAGGGGGAATTCGAAGTGCCTGGCTGCTTTGATATCATTTAGAAGAGTTTGTACAACGGATGACCAGATGCTATCCTGTATACCAAATACAGTGAAAGTAACTCCGAGTATTGAAATCTCAGGAGACCACTGTAAAGGCGACGTGATGTTGATACGACCGCTGGGGTTGCCAATGAAAAAATACTGGCTTTTAGAAAAGTTTAACTTTGCACCGGAGATAATACCAAAATCATGGAATGTATCAAGAGCATGCTGCAGCGACTGTTCATTATGTACATATAGAGTGATATCATCTGCATATGCAGCGACCTTTACTTGAGCGTTACCGGGTAGAGGTAAGCCACGAATCTGCGGGTGATGTTCAACGGCCCTTAAGAAGGGCTCTAATGCAAAGATAAATAACACTGGGGAGAGGGGACACCCTTGACAGATCCCACGCGTGACTCTAAATGCGTGGCTCTCACGGGAATCTAAGTAAAGGGTACTTTCTAAATTAGTGTACATCGCGCTGATAAGGTCAATGAACTTATCCGGGAATCCGTATGCATGTAAAACATTTAGTATGTAGCCATGTTCTATGAAATCAAAAGCTTTCTCTTGATCTAATGAAACCAACAGTCCTTGCGCACATCGGCTAATAGTGTATTGAATGATGTCTCGCGTTAACCACGTATGGGTGTGTATTTCTCGGCCCGGAACAGAACAGACCTGGTGGGGAGCGATTAATGTTGCAAGAAGTAGACTGATTCGGCGCACCAAAATGTTAGCCAAGAGCTTGTAATCTACATTGAGCAGGGTAATAGGGCGCCAATCTTCTGGTCGCGTGGACATTGGGTCTTTCTTGGGAACTAGTGTTATACGGCCTTTGTGGAAAGAAGTTGGAAGTGTAATATCTTGGAAACACTTGCGAATGACGCGTGACATAGTTGGACCAATGATAGGCCAGAACTGTACATAAAACTCTGCAGGAAGTCCATCAGGCCCTGGGGCCGATCCCTTTTTCATTGCGTCTAATGCGCCTTTGATTTCGTCATCAGATGGCGGTGATAGGAGGACGTCATTAGACATGTTGGAATCATGAGGTAAATCTGTTAGCAGAGGATGCGAAGAAACGGATCCTGGGTAACAGACATTAGCACCAGATTTAGCCATTGACTCAAAGTGTTGAGTGAATTCCTGAAAGTCGCGCGTACCCGCAGCAACTGGGGTGATAGAGTTCAGCGAGTGGGCAGGCGAGCCTGGTGGACAAAGCAGAGCTCTGCGTGCATACCTTAGCACCTCAGGGTGCGCACAGGGTGCACGTCTACAGCGCCAAGCGGCCGCCGAGAGTGAAGAAGCGCGCATAATACGCTGGTACCGTTCAACGAGCTCTTCTTGCCATGCCCGCATTACAGTGGAAGGACTGGGATCTCGATTGGCAATGCGTATCTTCTGTATTAACAATGACGCATCTTTTGACATACGGGTGCAGAGTCCTCTGCCCGACGCACTGCAATGATGCCGCCACTGTTCTTTGAGGCGATCCCAATCAGCTACATCCGCCCCAATAAGCGATGCGCGTAACGCTCGGGATAATTTCTCCGTAGCCTGAGAGTGTTGGAGGACGCGGCAATCGAGACGCCATGGTCTGTGAACCATTGGCGTCCCCGCTGGCAGGCGGAGAGAGAACATAACCGGCCGATGGTCGCTAATGTACACTGGTGTCGGTGGCAACGACATTACCCCGGTGTCGTGAACGTAGGTAATGAGACTGGGGGATGCATACACGCGATCAATTCGGCTGCTCGACGCTGCTCGACGCCAAGTATAGGCATAATTACTGCCATGCACACTTTGATGAATGTCACTCAATGCCAATTGCTGCACTAGACGTTCGAGTTCTCTGGCATTCCAGTTTGACCGGCCACGACCCGGACCTCGAACTTCTGCGTGTGAGTCTAAGACACAATTGAAATCCCCTAAAAGTACCACATGTCGGGAATTTAAAAGAAACGCATCAAGAGATTGGAAGAACGCGTTTGAGTTCTCGCGTGTCGCTGGAGCATACACGGCAACAAATCTTATTCTTAACGAGAAAAAGGTGCAGTCGAACGCCAGCACGCGTCCGAAGGCATCGAAGGAAACATGATGGTCACGTAAAAGACCTCGGTTGAAAATAACGACTCCGACGCCAGTCGAATGCGTGCTGGCGTACGAAAAGAAACAATCAATATTGAACGCGCGCTTGAAAGCGAGTACATCAGAAAGCTTGAAAAAATTTGTTTCTTGCACGAACAGCAAATCACAGTGCACTGAACGTGCAAAAGCCAATACCTCAGCCTGTTTTTGCGGATTTCGGAAACCTTGAACGTTAAAAGTAATAACTTTTAGAGTAAGAGCCATGGGAAAAATGAAAACATACTATAGGATCACGTAAATGCAGGGGTACCTTTATCAGGTGCGGGAGCCAATGCCCCGCAAGTGGCTGAGTCATTTTTTCCGGCCAGGCGATCCACCGGAGGCTCGGGGCTTCCGGGATGGCGTCGAAGTCCGCAGGGGACTTCTGTCTCTGGTGGGGGCTTCTAAGTCACGAGTAGTTATTCGGTGGCGTTTGGTGTCCGGGTTTTTGAGCGAGGATGGTACAAAGACGTCTCCACTGTCCTGGCTTATGTCACTGGAGCTGGTGTCTTCGTCGATTTGTAGGGGCGCCTCACTCGTGGTGCTGTTGGAGTCCTCGTAGATGCAGGCGTCGTCGTCTTGAGGTGTAGACTCCTCGATGACACCTGAACTTGTTGTCGACAGAGCAGCAACGCGAGGAGCCTCAGATGCACTATTCCCATCCGAGACGCCGTCCTCACGAGGCGCTTCGTCTGACGAGGGCTTGGCCTGCGATTCCTCAGAAATGGCCACGGGACGCGGGGAACTTAAGTTTTCAGTACCTGGAGGGATTACCAGGCCCGGAATCGTTGGAAACGCAGTTGGCGTCTGGTGCAGCGTCGCGATTGGCACACCTTGGTCGTGGTCGGTTACCACGGCTCGCGTTGACGAATCGTCGCACTTGTTCTTAGATGGCGTTCATGGTTGAAGTGGGGGGAAATCCTTGGATGCCGCCTCGGAATACGATGGCCTGATGGTGCAGGCCACGGTGGCATGCGGGTCCCCACAACGGCGACACGGCAGCGAGCAGCCTTTCCCGTCGTGGCCATAAACGCCGCACCTTCCACAAAACGGAGCTGTGCAGTTCATGCGGAAGTGCCCACTGTCTCCACATCGACGACACACTCGCTGGATGCCTTTATAGTCACAGGTTACTCGATGGCCCGCGACCTTGAGGTAGTTGGGCACCGGTGACGAAGCCTTCATTTCCATGCGGACGTATCGCGTCCCAGTGGTCACGGTTGGGCGCGATCCCATGAGTCCTCTGGTGATGTGCAGCACCTTCCCGTAGGGAGAGAGTGCTTGTGCGAGGACTTCGCTGGGTACGCGGCACGGCAGGAACAGGACGGTCACTTGGGTCACTTGGGGTCCCAGGGGTACGATGGCGACGCGCTCTCCTCGGATGATAAGGTGCGACGCGTCCACGATTTGGGCCAGTGCGGCCTCACTGTTGACGGTAACTTGGTAGTTCCGGCCTCCAAAGTGCTGAACGCAGTATACTTCTTCGATTCCTACTATTGAAGACGTCGCGTCAACGACGTCTTCGGGACTAGTCCCCTCGGGGACGACTACGTCGAAGGCTAGCGCCTTCTTCGGGGGCTGCCTTGCCATGACGGGCGTCCGCCAGCCCAGAGACGCCGTGAGACGCTAACGACAACGTGAGACGCTAAGACGCTCCTTATGGCGTGGCTTGGGCGTCCCTCGTATGTGACACCTTACGTGTCAGCGGACAACTGTATTGTGCGCGAGCGCGATACTATTGAAGCCACCTACATTAAAACAAACATGCCCTCCATGCTCAATCCGGTTACGTAACAGACTTCGGCTGTCTATCCCAAAAGTCTTGTGCGCAATCTACACAATAAAAATAGTGGCAAAAACACATTCCGTTTCTATTTGATCTTTCAATGAAGCAACATGATAATGCAGATACTAAGAACTCAGGCGTGTTAATGAGTCCTGCAAATTGCTCACCAAGCAAGGGCTACCAGATTCAACCAAAATACGCACTGATAGTCGTGGCAATAAAGGAATAAATAAGTGAACGGGATAAATAGTTCATTGAATTATTGAATCAATGAAATAAATGAAAAATTATTATTAATTATTAAAAAAATGAAATACCTCGAGGACATTTGCGCTTCCCTTTCAAGCGTTGAACGCGATAACGTAACTGGGCACCGATTCCGCCGCCTTCTCAAGTGCAACCTTGCTTCGGTTTTTGGTGCATGCCTCAACCGAACCTTTCGTAAACTAACAACTATGCACGTAAGATTGATCGTTTCTAGCTATAGCCGAATGCCTACCGCAATTAGATTTGTCAAGTGCCCACTACACCATATCTCTTCGTGTTGTCAGTCAACGCAAGCCCGCTGAGCGGCCTTAAGGCAACACATCAACCTACGCACCTTCTCACTTTATTGAGGTTTTGGCAGCTCATGATGTATAAATCATGTCTGAGGGCTTTGCGAAAGATGGACCTTTAAAACGCCCTCTTGTGTCGCGAATCGGATGCTCTGGCGACCGTTGCGACTCTACACTTCTGCCACGCATAATTACATCTGTTAAGCAGGCACCTCCCATTACAGCGGACCTTTCAAATGAGTGAACTTCTAGGGGACCAAGGACATAGTTTACTTGACTGAAGTTCGAGAAAATCGAATTTTCATTAGAATACGGGACAGCAATTTATCTTAAAAATTTATGCGATTTTCATTACAAGTGTTTTAAAAGTGCCAACAAAACAAAGCTGTCCAAAGAGCCTACGCTGTATAGGTTATTTGGAAGTGGCACGCATCGGTTATGCCCGGGTTGAAAGAGCGCATAACTTCATCGAATGAACCTAAAAAGCAAGGTCGGATCCACATATCTAATTAATTCAGTTCAAATATTCCCCGCTCAGGAGTTACAAAAAATCAAATATTTTTTCATAGAATGCAGTAGAAAATCCCGCGGCATTTTCCAGAAGTTTGTAATTTCCTAATATTTGTTAAACCTACATTCGTTCAATTCAGAATTCACTGCAGTATATTTGCTAAAGCAGTTTCAAGCAACAGCCCCTCTCTGAATTAGGCCACTTGCTTGCCACTTGGAGGGCTTGGGTTAGAGTTTCCCTCAAACCAAAGAGTTTATATCTGCATCAATTTTTCGGTGTCGGAGAAGGGGATAATTTTACATTCACAACCTTTGACGCCAACGCAGATGCTGACTCCAGAGTTTAATCAAAACAATCTCCTTAACACTATTACGTTATAGCAGACGCTTATTATTTTATAGTTGTATAAATGATGCGTATAGGGATAGTGGTTTACTGTTTCTTTTTAGCCACCTCCCGCCCCCCTTTTTTTTATTTTGCGGTTCAACGCAGTTCGACGTCTGCAGTGCACGTGCTGTAGGCATTCCGGACTGTCGAAAAAAGTCTCCTCGACGTTTACTACGAAATCAGCGCACATTTCAGGAGAGAAAGAGTGCAAAACATGTTTACAGCCAGACTAGGGTTGTAAAATTTCGCATTTGATTTGCGGAGCGGAGCATCTGTTGGCGTGCCAGTGCAGGTTGTCGCTTCGCCGGACTCGCTACAAATGGCATGACGCGCTTTTCAATAGGGCAGCACGCAGTGAGCACACTGTGTTCAGGAGCATGGAGGAATAGAAAGAAAGGGGGGAGCATTATTTCACATGAGTGAAGCCCACCTTGTTGGCCCAACACGTGATCAAAACATCAAAGCTTGCAGTAGGTTTTAGTACCCTCGGCGCGGTTCTTTCTTTGAACTATACCCGCGTGAGCCGGCTGGTCTGCGCCGAACCAGCGCGTTTTGAATAAAAGCTACTGGGTGCCGTACTCCGAAGTTACACTTCTAGTACACTCTACCGAACTATCGGCAAGTCTCGTTGCTGGCGTGATTTTGCGCAAAAGGTCACATGTTGGGCCGAAAACGCTGCCTTGAAAACGGCATGGCTTGCCAAGGCTGTCGGCGTGACGTCACGCTCCCTCCTCTTAAAGACGATAGTCTTTCTTGGGGTACTTCCAATAATAGCGAAAGTTGGGCTAGTTGGTGGTTCATACTTGGGAAGTAAAAACAGCGCACAAATATAGACAAGGACACAGGAAGAGACTACACCGCGCTGAACTCACAGCTAAACTTTATTGGAAGACACACGCACATATATCAAGCATTCGAACCGGTCATGTGGAAAACCAAATACGTCTGCGCATCAAAGCAAACAAGGTACGAAACAAGCCTAATCGTACTGAACATCAACACGTGTGTAAGAACCCAGAAAATAACAAAAAACACACACGTTCCTACTTGCCAAAAACATACGCAACAGTCCCTTACAAACTAACGGCCGCTGGCGGGTTGCACCTGCCAGCTCAATGTAGGGAGTGTGGCTGCCAACCTTTGGCATATAAAGCCACTTGTTTGTTCGGACATCGGGACAAGTGCACTAGAGAAGTGATGGAGGCTTTTTTCATTGAAAAGGAGGAATAAAGGTGTGTAAGCAAGCCGTCCATGGCCCTTGGTGAAAAAGAAGTTCGGTACCTGGGTTCAGCGCTGCCATGTTAAAGTGATTGTTAGTTTGTTGGGGACTGTTGCGTATGTTTCTGGCAAGTAGGAACGTGTTTTTTGTTTGTTTTTCTGGGTTGTTACAGACGTGTTGATGTTGAATATGATTAGGCTTGTTTCGTACCTTGTTTGCTTTGATGCACAGACGCCTTGGTTTTTCACGTGACCGGGTCGAATGCTTGATATATGTGCGTGTATATTCCAATAAAATTTAGTTGCCAGTTCAGCGTGGTGTCGTCCCTTCCTCTGTCCTTGTCTATATTTGTGCGCTGTTTTTTACTTCCCAAGTTGGGATACTTCGACACGAAAATTTTGGTCTGTCTGTCTGCACGTTTGTCGACGATACCCCAAACGATACCTAAAACGGCCAACCACATCCGCAGAACTCACCAATATTGCTCAAGTATCAGCGTTTATGCTTGTGTGATTGTTAATTAAAAAGCAATCATTGCGCATATTTGAGGTGTCATAAGAACGCGTCGGTACTCTCTATGTGTGGCTTTACACTAAACAAACCATCATAAGTAATTTTAAGGACTGTAGCGTTTATCACGCTGCGCTGGCAATGCAACGCTATGCACAAAAAGGCAAGTGTTTCCAACGGTTTGCTAAGACGACACACGGTGGCGGCACCTGCCCGTCGCTTTGCGTTCTACACCTTATCGCCTGCGAGACAGGCGCGCACGCCGTTTTCGTTTTCGAAGATAACTGTCATATACCGCTCGTGTCTAACGTGCCACAATGGCCTCGTTCGCCTTCGCTACACGGGTTGAGACACTAACGCAGCGCCTCCAAAATACAAATCACCGATTTTATCGCAAAGAACATCAAATAAACGTTCTGTTCACTCTCTCCAGATGCAAGACTATCGTCTTTCGACAACATGAAGATACAGGGCCGCTTTTTTTTCTTCCGTGTCCTGGCGATGCGGAAAGCGCCGATGACGCGTACCTGCCGCCACGAATCAGAAGCATTGGCGAGTGCGCGGAAGGATGTGTAGATTCTCTCGGCCCTGACACATGTCCGCAAATAACTGCTGCGTTATTGGCTGCTCACGCACATACAAAAAGTCGCCAGGAACGCATTTTCACGTGTTTATGGTGCTGTTTTATGGGCAAGAGGGCATTCGGCATTGGATTGCGGCTTTCGGACGCAGAAGCTAAGCAATCGCACTTTACGCCAGTGTTACAGTGATTGCCATGATTTTTCTCGATTTATGTCCCTACGCCTTCAGCAAACGTTCCTATGCTTACACTTGGTCACCTCGCCGACATCCTGGACGCTACAATGAACATGAGGTTGTTCTTACTGATGAATGAATGGCGCGAAGCGCAAAGCCAGAAAATGTGGAGCAGGTGAAGGCACCGCGTACAATTATCACACGTGTGCTGTACATTATCACCTCCATTTACCTATTGATGGCACTGAAGTGGGATCATCGATGCCGAATGTTCGCTGTGCGCTCACCCTAACTATATGCATATTGGCTCTACGCAGGGCATCTGGCACCAATGAGCATTGAAAGCTTTTTACAGGACATTCAACCTCCTTTTGAATTTTTGGTAACATGACTCCTTGCTAATAAGAAACACTCAAACTTTAAGCTTTAATGTATCTCACTAATGCTCATTCGCTTTACAGAAACTGTGTTATCAGTGAGGCTACAGGCGTCCGCACCGGGATGAGGGGGGGGGGGAAGAGCGGCGCCCCCTGACTATTTGCGAAAGAAAGAGCAGTGAAAAACCTGCCCCATGCATTGATTTAGTGAGGCGAGGGGGGGGGAGGCTGTGACGAACATTTGCTGACATCCCTGACATGGAACCCTGCGCATGCCTAAGAACACAGCTACACCGAATCAATGCACGTAAAAACACAGCACTAAGTGTGTGCGCTCATGAACACTACTTACTTTGCCGTCAAACCGCACAATTGTATTCTCAGATTATATGTTTCTAAAAGCACCTGGCGGTGATTGCAGATTCCACTTCGGGATTCACTACCTGTCAACGCATAACCTCTTTGCAGGGCGTACTTCACTCCACGCAATGGATAGTAATCACTGGACATAGACGCAGCTCCTGAATGCACAATGGTATTTCCACAATGGTGGGTTTAATGACAAGCAAGTCGAGGTAAACTTGCGTTGATTTGATAACGAGGTCGCACGCGTTATTCGCGTCAAATGAGACCCGAACCACGGCAAGCATTCGCAATGGTCCAGGGCACGCCGTCCAGTTATCCCCATGGACAGGCGCGCTCCCCATGGACAGGCGCGCATGCGCCATTCTGCAAAACCGCGTGCGAACTTGTCAATGATGATGGATGTATGGCGAACACTACAAGATTATAAATGCATGTGGCTGTTCGGACCTCACTTGAGGCCGATAGTAGGCCTCCTTGCAAGAGCAAAGAAAGAAAGGTGCATGGGCTGTTCTGATAGCATAGCGACATGGCAAACGGTGCGTGGACACATGCCAGCGTTCCAACAGGGTGGTTTTAGAGACGTAATTGCAAGCCATATGGAGCTTAGCTAAGGCAAGACACCGAGATCACTTTCTTTTGGAGCATTTGGCGACGCTAAAAACACATCCGCTTACACGAACTAGATAGAAGAGCACAAAACGCCCTTTGATTCCAAAACGAGAGTCTAAAGGAGTTTCGCAGAGCGTACATTGCAAGGAGAGCGTTAGAGCTTTACAAAACTTTTGCGTCGTCAGCGTACCAAATCGATGCTTGAGGAACTGCGACGATCCGCAGCAGCGTATCGTTCCTTCCGCAAGGATGGCGATTCTGTCACCGACTACGTCCGCCTCCTCCATGTCTTGCGTGGTCAGGAGCATGGTGCACGTTCGCCGCATCTTTTGCAGCAGGTCCCAAACCTCGTTGCGACTCTGGGGGTCCAGGCCAGAGGTCGGCTCGTCCAGAATGAGCACCTGGAGAACGTGAAATGATGTCTCGGCGAACGGGCTATTAAGCGAGGTAAGGACTACAAAGCTCCGATTAAGGCAGGACTTAAAGCTAAATTTTAAGCCCTAAATTCTTTTAGGCCCCGTTCTAAGTCTCCTTCAAGCGACCTTGAGACAAATTAGCAGCGCTGTTATCCGGGTACTTCAAATTAAACATCCTGGCCTCCAAACGAGATCATGCGCGAATTGAGGTGAGAAAATTCTGGCACATAAAATGGCACCATGCAGATCTGAGCATCTAGTCAAATGTTTCTTACATCGAGGTCTTTGAACAGGATCCCTTTTACAGCAACTTACTAGTTATGCGAGTTAGCACCGAAATACGCTTAAAATATTGCTGCCGAGTTCATAATGTTTGTTTTTGTTGGCATATCACTGAAGCTGTAACGTCTTCTACTCGGTTCTTCAACTTCCAATCTTCAGTAGTGATATTGCAAAGGTAGAGATGACTGCATCACGCTGATACCGGGTTACCCGCAAGTAATGCTACCTCTGTTAGGTTTCACCACACTGCATGGTCATGCCACGTGTAGCCCTTTGGCAAGGATTGGCTGGGGTGCTGATAAAAAGGTTAACTTCAGGTAAGAAATTATTGTTTTCCAGCAATCATGACGTGGCGGGCTCATACGCTATAGGCAATTAAAAAAAAATTGGCCCCGTATCTGCATGTTTCGCTGCAAGTGTCGTCGAAAGACGATAGTATTGCGTGTGGAGACAGTGAAAAACACGTTTATTTGATGTTCTTCACGAGAAAATTGGTGGATTGTATTCTGGAAGCACTGCGTTAGAGAGTCTCAATCAATGCAGCGAAGGCGAACGAGCGATCGAGGCACGTAAGACATGAGTGCCATCTGGCAGTTATCTTCGAAAACAAAGGAAGGCTTGAACGCCCACGGAGAAAGTTGCGTGCCTGTCTCGGAAGCGACAAGGAGTAGAACGCGAAGCGACGGGCAGGCGCCACAATCGTGTCGTCTTAGCAAAGCGTTGTAAACACTTGCCTTTTTGAGCATCGCGTTGCACTGTCAGCGCAGCGTGATTAACGCTACGGTCCTTAAAATTACTTATGATGTGTGCCTTCTCCAGTGTAAAAACACACATAGAAAGTATTGAAGTGTGCTTGTGGTGCCTGAGTTATGCTCAATAATTCTTTTTCACTTGAGAATCGCACAAGTATGAGCGCCTAAACTTGAGCAATATTGGTGGGCGCTGCGGATGGGGTTGGCCGTTTGGCGTATCGTTTGATACGTTTAGAGGGACCGTTACCGCGGACAAACAGACAAATTTACAGACAGAGAGAAAGACAGACAGATCAAAATTTCGGCGCGCAAGGTCCTCAAGAAAAAATTGGCAGATCCCACGTACCTGGGAATCAACGTTATGCGAAGCATGCGGAGGAAAGGTGACCATGTCATGAAATGACGCTAATTACAAGTACAAATGTTGCACGCACAGACATATGTTGAAGAATTGCAGATGTTTATATAACCAGTTGTTTGCACTTGCACGACGATGTCCACTGGAACATGCGTATTAGCAACACCAGAAGCTGATATGAAGCGCTGATGCTCGCGAAGATGCTGGCTCAGGACACTGCTACAAAAATCAACTTCAGCGCATGGCATCTAACCACAATTGACGTTAACACGACGTGATGACTATATCAAAGGAGTACATATGTAATGTTTATAAAATTGCATAGGCAGCACTGCAACCACCATAAACGTTTCGCGAACATTACGTCTATTTGAAAATCAGTTCCGAGGATTGGCGTAGCTCTGTGGTAGAATGCTTGACTGCCACGCAGAATTCTTAAGTTCGATTCGTGCTGGGACTCTGAAACTTAATATTTGCATTCGTCTGGTGGTTGATTGATATGTGGGTTTAACGTCCCAAAACCACCATATGATTATGAGAGACGCCGTAGTGGAGGGCTCCGGAAATTTTGACCACCTGGGGTTCTTTGATGTGCATCCAATTCCGAGCACACGAGCCTACAACATTTCCGCCTCCATCGGCAGTGCAGCCGCATCAGCCGGGATACGATCCCGGGACCTGATTCGTCGGGGTGTCAACGCTGTTAGGTCAGGGTTTTCTTAAACATGACATTTAATCTATGCCTTCGTTGGATCGACGCTACTGATGTGGGGTATTTCTTAACGCTCGTGCGTTAAAATTGTCCACATGTGTTCTCGTCGTTCCTGTTTAGATACTAAGTGTCAATCACCTGTGGCACATACGCGCATATCAGTGGCACGACGTACGCGACGGGATTGTGACATTATGTCATGACCAGTGCGTCCTATTCGTCAAACCTTCGCACATTCCCGTGCTTATTTGGGTTCACGCCAAGTTATAGGGGTGACCACGAGGGCACCCATACATAAGCGGACAGATCGATAGATACGCTCAAAGTCTCCGAACTTCGCTGAGAAATGCTTCGCGTTTATAAGCTTCCACCTCACAGGGAGAGGAAGCAAAGTGTGCATATGGAATAGGGAACAGTTTTGTGTAGTGTGCTCTTGTGGACATGGGCTATAGGCTATTATATTCTGCTTTGGCAGTAGCCATTTCATGCTTATATCAATTCTTGATTTTAGAAGAGCCAGAAATGTTTCCTTCTTTCTCTGTTTCGCGCTGAAAATCAGCTTCCTGCAAGTAAGCGTGTGTCCACCCACCCATTGCGAGTTTAATTTTTTTTTTACCAGAAACGTTTTTTTTTCATATTTAGCCCTAACAGTCCACAAAAATTACGCCCATACGCTGGTAAATGCAAACTGCATTCTAGTCATCCTGGAACGACGGCGTCGATGAAGCAGTTTATTTGAATATATATTAAAATAACATAACAGGAGTTAGCAGGATATTATGGAAAGAGGATTGAAATACAAATTTACGAGCATAAATGCTACAATACTGATTCGAAGTAACTAAAGTATGAATATAAGAACATTGCTATGGTATATATCAATCAAGATGATGTGGTGAAGTAAGTGGTGAGAAACCAATCCGGGAAACAACTGATGGAACAGGCGTGGAAGCATCCGTTATGTACGTATGACGCGATCAACTTATACACTTACACTTGTCCAACGCCTATGACAAGCAGTGTGTTTAAGGAGTTGTTTGTTACTGTAGCCTCTTTACTGAGACTAATACACTCAGTACAGATTTCATGCAAGAAGTAAGGGTGCCGGAATGCCTTTTTCTGAGATCTATCTGCATGCGAGTCTGCGCTTAAGGGTCCTAGATAGATGAAAGTAATTCCGAAGAACATAAGCAGAATCCTCGCATAGGCAGCATCAGTACGAACGATGTCCGTACGGCACGTAAGGCCAGGTTCCCCGAGCGAAGTATCATGCTGCGATATATAGGCTTCATATTCCTTCCTAGCCTGTGCCTATGTGGTTTGAATTTTGTGCCACCTTTGCATCAGTTTAGAGCTACTTTCCTTGTAGCTCACGTTCATATATTCGTAGGATGCAAAAGAAATATTCATGTTTACTAATAGCGGCATTTGTCATTGAATACAGCGGTATTCGATTGAATGTAGCAGATTTGCTAAGCCTCGCGCACCTCTAGTAATTGTTGCTAAGAGGTTACTTGAGCTAGCGGTATAGTCCAGAACGAAAAAAAAAAAACGCGACCGATTTGTCAATGCTTGACAAACGTGGCCGGTATAACACGGAGAAAATTGGTGCGTATGTGGTCACTCTTCACGGTATTTTCTTTCATGGCATTTTTTTTACAAGGAACTATGAACTCTTTTGAGCTCGGGCAGGTTGTTCATGTGGCGATATTAACATGATTACAGTGAATTCTGGTGAGCGGGATTACATACTCACCTTGGGATCGGCGATGATTGCAATGGCTAGACAGAGCTTTCTCCTTACGGTCTTAGGCATCTTCCGCGGGAAACTATTCAAATGTGATGCGAAGTGAAGAGACCTCACCAGCAATTCCACTTGTTCTGCTATGGCGTCTGGGGCAACGCGTTGAACCTGAGAAAAAAATTACAATTTGTTGCTGCTTCATAGGAATGCTGAAGTAATCGCACTTATCTCAGTGAAAACATGCCGAATGGGACGGACGCTGAGAAACGACGCGTTGAAGGCCGTAAGTTAATTTCTTGGTCATGATGCATTGCTACTTTTTTACCAAGTGCGCTGCGAGAGAACAGGAGTACACGTCATTTGTTTTTGGGGAGACACAGGTCATTGGTTCCACTGCCATTGACGGAACGGTTTTTCTTGTGATCACGTGCATTTCTCGACGTCATTTCTGTCATGAAAATACGTCATTGAAGTCTTATTTGACCCCGGCATAAAACACTTTCGTGTTGAAAATTCCGCGTTACGTAGCCTGACAACTCGCTTCAACCATTTTTAACAAGGTCTAGAAAAAATCCCTGAAACACACGAAGAAGTGACCCATGGGCTTCATATTAAAGGCTTTGAGGAACATGGTCACAGCTACGGCGTACAGGAAAAAAAAAGATTCGTGCGTGCAGGTAGGCGTGTTACGGCAACGTTGTCGGGTCGTTCACCGATTCCTTGAGAAGTAGTTGTGTGGGCGAAACTGGAGTGTAGTATGCCATGAAATCATCTTTCGCGAATAATCAATACAGACGCCGGAAGGTAGGATGACGTCGAAGGAGACGCACAACAGGAGGTACTCACGAGGGCGAAGAAGTAAAGATGTTCGTAGAGGGTCATATCCTCGTACAGCATGTCATTTTGCGGACAAACGCGCACGTTTTCGAGCGAGTCATCGTGGTACTTGATCAGGTCGAATCCTTCGATGATAGCCGTGCCGTACGTTGGTCGCAAAAAACCTGGAAAGCCAATACACATGAAGTTGCAATAGTTCTTGCAACTACCATATATTAATGAGAGATGCCGTAGTAGATGGTTTCGGCAATTTCTACTACGTGGGTTTCTTCAATGTGCACCCAAATCTAAGCCCGCGGGCATATAGCACTTTCGCCTCCAGAGATAATGCTGCCGCCGCTGCCGAGATTCGATCCCGCGGCCTGCGAATCAGCAGCCGAGACCCTATGACATGTTTCCGGCAAAACCGCATAAAACACGCAAATAACCACGTGGATCTTCCCGTTAAGACCATGCACAGTTACTTAACAACTCATGTGACATGTTCCCGCCCAAACCACGAGTTATCAAGTACAAAAACATTTAGCAACACACAGTGACTTCTTGCAAACCCTAGCAAAAACTGCGGGATTCATTTTCGCGACCTGTGGGTTAGCAGCCGAGTGCCTTGGGCACTAGACGACCATGGTGGGTCGAAGTTGATGACATTGCGCAGCGTTTTTATTAAGATGATAACAAAGTAAAACACCAAAAGATTTTCTTCCTAAATTAAAATGATGAATAATTCACTTCATAGTTTTTTGTAGTTGACTTGGGCATTATGTGTTCATTAATGTACCAAGCATTAACACTTGGCGTGTTAAGGCTTTGCGTGTCATTTCTAAGGGGGTTCGTTAATACTGACCCCCTTAGCGTGGTAGTTTCAGGGAGGTTAGCTCATGCTAACCCACTTAAAACTAACACGCCAAGTATGACAAGGCGCCTTCGAGAAAGATAGGTCCTTCTATCGAAACATCAGCCAGACTGTCTGAAGCACATACACTGTTCGTCCTACTTATTCCACTTGTCTCGAGATTAAAATATCCGCAAGAAGAGGGAGAGCTCACCGGAGAGCATGTTGGAAATGGTAGTCTTGCCCGCACCATTGTGGCCCAAGAGTACGAAGATTTGTCCGTAGTAAAGCCGCATGTTGAGATGATCCACGGCAAACTTTTTGCGGTATATCTGTGAGGTGGACGTGGAAGTTTGTAGGAATAATTCTCGTACATTACGAAAAAGACTTAGGAAAATCCCGACGGTTACCAATTACCAGGTGATTCTCGAGTGATCTGTTATAATTGTTTATGGTTTGAATATTTTTAAACACCAGGTAACGCTATGCCCCACTGGAAGAGATTTGCAAGCGGTAGCAGACAGTATTTGCAAGCTTTCAGCCTGCATGGTATTGTTACATGCTGTTGAGACCAGAGGAGCTATTGCGCTTGTATTGTGTGGCACGGCTGAAGGCTGCGACATTATTGTCCAGCTTTCTCTTTGGACCAGGCGTGGATTATACCTACTTCTAGCGGTAACTGTCGTGCCCTATGCTCGTACCTAGAGTTTTGATAATTTTACACTGTTACATAACCACCACTACGACCGCCCTACAAGTACACACACGCGCACCGACACAGAGACACGGGGACACGTATGAAGACACGTGCACGCATACAATCAAAATGTGACAGGTGGCAAAAAGGTCATAAGCTATGCTCGCAATTTTCTTTTTGCCTTAACAGATTTACAGAAAATAGAGACGACATAAAGAAATGTAACGACATAAATAGTGACTACTAGACATGGAGAACTATACAAGCACGTGCAATGCGTTAACTTGCCGCAGTTCCAGAGGATTGCAGCGTTGTTCATGTAAAGTACTGTTTTGTTTTAATTTCAGCACCACACATTTTCAATAACCATGCCTGAAGAAACAAACAAATCATATTACAGCTATTGGCTTAACTGAAGCGAGCTATATCATGCTGAAACAATTTCTATTTATTGAGTTGAATTGAGTTTATTGCGCAACAAGGTTGTGAGGAGACAAGGCAAAAAAGCTGCACTGAGCAGCTTGAGGGGAACCTGGCCAGTTCAAAGCATGCCCTATACCTAATGCATGAGCAGAACAGCAAAAACAGTAAATAAACACTGTAAGAAATAGCGAAAAATAATATTGTGTAAACATTTGAAAAACAAAGAGAAAAATATACCCGTAGTGACGAAGACAGCAAAAAAAAACAAAAATAAAACAACAGATGAACCTATGGTAGCACAAGCAATCAAAAATATGCCACGTAGGTTTCTTAGCGATAGACTGGATGCACCAAGGCCATTTTCTTTGTGTAACCGATTTAAAATAGTCGGTAAACAAAATTGTAGCATTTGGTCACCATATACAGTTCTGTTTTTAAGGACAATCCAAGGTTCTATATGACGAAATTTATAAAAGCAATTATGTTGCTGTAAGGATGCCAAAAAGCGGCGATGGCGTAGTGGTTAGAGCATCCGCATCGCATGCAAAAGCTCGTCGGTTCGAATCCTGGTGCCGCGCAGTTCCCAACCGGATTTTAAAAAATCCGCGTGGTGATGGCACTGCATTAAAAGGCCTGGGGTGCGGCCTCACCGGTGACCACCTCTGCTAACGCACTCTCTCACCAGAGAAGGATTCGCCACCCTGATGCAGTATCTGGCCACTACCTTCCACATGCATACGTCAAATAACTCACGGCCCTCAGTCCCCAGCAGCTGCGAAGCAACTGACCACGGCGGCGGTCCGATCTGCAACGCAGCAGATGGTGCTAAGAATATCTGGATCCGGACAGGCCACTATTGGAACCTGAACCTGGCAACGTTTAATGCTATAATCTTTTCTAGTGAGGCAAGTCTAGCTGTACTGTTCGAGGAGCTAGTGTGTGTTAAATGGGATATAATAGGGCTCAGTGAGGTTAGGAGGACAGAGGAGTACTATATGGTGCAACAGAATGGCCACGTCCTTTGTTATCGGGGCCTGACTGACAGAAGAGAGCTTGTAGTGAAGTTCCAAATTCACAGAAACATAGCTGGAAACATATAGGAATACTATAGCATTAATGAAAGTGTGGTAGGTATCGTAATTAAACTCAATAAGAGATACATGTTCAAGGTTATACAGGCTTACGCGCCTACATCCAGCTATGATGATGCTTCAGTTGAAAGCTCCTATCAAGACGTGGAATCAGCAATTACTAAGGTAAAAACACAGTATACTATACTGACAGGAAACTTCAATGCAAAGGTAGGGAAGAAGCAGACTGAAGACCAGGCAGTAGGAGATTATGGCATCGGTACTAGAAATGCGAGAGGATAGCTACTAGTAGAATTCGCAGAACGCAATTGTTAACGGATTTTGAATACCTTCTACCGAAGACGAGAAAACCATAAGTGGACATGGAGGAGCCCTAATGGCGAAAATAAGAACGAAATAGACTTTATAATGACTGCACACCCCGGCATCGTGCAGGATGTGGAAGTGATAGGCAAGGTACGATGCACTGACCATAGAATGGTATGGACCCGAATTCACCTAGACTTCACGAAGGAAGGACAGAAACTGATACGCAAGAAGCCAATCAATGAGCTAGCACAAAGAGGGCAAATACAGGAATTCAGAGTCTCGCTTCAGAACAGGTACTCGGCTCTTGTTGAGGAAACCACCCTTAGGGTTGACACAATGAATGATAATCTGACGAGTATCATTACGGAGTGTACAGTGGAAGTCGGAGGCACGGTAGTTAGACAGGACACTTGCAAGCTTTCCCAAGAAACAAAGAATCTCATTAAGAAGCGTCGAAGCATGAAAGTCTCAAGTACAACAGACAACATAGAACTGGCAGAGCTTTCGAAGTTGATTAATAAGCGTAAGGTATCCGATGTGAGAAGGTATAGCATAGAGGGAATAGAACACGCTCTGAAAAATGGAGGGAGAGTCAATGCAGCGACAAGGAAACTTGAGATAAGCAAAAAGCGGATATATGCACTAAGGGCAAAGAAGACGAACTAACTACCCATATGGATAGAATAGTTGAAATAGCAGAGGAGTTTTGCAGAGACCTGTACAGTAGCCGGGACAACCACGACCTTGATACTATAAGAACTAGCAGTGACAGAGATAACACCCTGCCAGTAATGATAGAAGAAGTCAGAAAAGCCTTGGAGAGCATGCAAAGAGGCAAAGCTGCTGGGAAGGATCAGGTAACATCATATCTGCTGAAAGATGAAGGGTGAAGGACAGATTGTGTTAGAAAAACTAGCCACCCAGTTAGCGAGGTGTCTCCTGACAGGAAGAGTACCGGAGTCTTAGAAGAATGCTAACATCATCTTAATACATTGATTTGATTTGTGGGGTTTAACGTCCCAAAACCACCATTTGATTATGAGAGACGCCGTAGTGGAGGACTCCGGAAATTTCGACCACCTGGGGTTCTTTAACGTGCACCCAAATCTGAGTACACGGGCCTACAACATTTCCGCCTCCATCGGAAATGCAGCCACCACAGCCGGGATTTGAACCCGCGACCTGCGGGTCAGCAATCATCTTAATACATAAGAAAGGAGATGACAAGGACTTGAAGTATCACAGGCCAATCAGCTTGCTCTCCATAGTATACAAGCTATTTACAAAGGTAATTGCTAACAGAGTTAAGAAAACATTAGAATTGAATCAACCAAAAGAACAAGCAGGATTTCGAACAGGCTACTCAACAATCGACCACATTCATGCTATCAATCAGGTAATAGAGAAATGTTCAGAATATAGCCAACCACTATACATAGCCTTCATAGATTACGATAAGGTGTTTGATTCAGTAGAAATATCAGCATTCATGCAGACACTGCGGAATCAGGGCGTCGAAGTATATATAAACATCCTGGAAGAAATCGACAGGGGAACAACAGCTACCATAGTGCTTCATAAAGAAAACAACCGAATACCAATCAAGACGGGTGTAAGGCAGGGGGATACAATCACTCCAATGCTTTTTACCACGTGCTTACAGGAGGTTTTCAGAGGCGTAGACTAGGAACAGTTAGGGGTAAGAGTTGATGGAGAGTACATTAGTAACCTGTGCTTCGCCGATGACATAGCATTGCTGAGTAACTCAGGGGACGAATTGCAACTGATGATTATGGAGCTAGATAAGGAGAGAAGAATGGTGGGTCTTAAAATTATTCTGCAGAAAACGAAAGTAATGCACCATAACCTCGGAAGAGAGCAGCGCTTCGAGATAGGTAATAGTGCACTTCAAGTTGTAAAAGACTATGTTTACTTAGGGCAGGTAATAACCGCGGAGCCTAACCACAAGATTGAAGTAACTAGAATAATAAGAATAGGGTGGAGCACATTTGGCCAGCACTCTCAAATTACGACAGGTAGATTGCCTCTATCTCTCAAAAGTATATAACAGCTGTATTTGCTGTTTGCCGGTACTTAGCTACGGAGCAGAAACCTGGAGACGTACAAAGAGGGTTCAGCTTAAATGGAGGACGACGCAGCGAGCAATGAAAGAGAAAATGGTAGGTGTAACCTTAAGAGACCGGAAGAGAGCAGAGTTGATTCGGGAACAAACGGAGGTTAAGAATCTCATAGTTGAAACCAAGAAGTGGAAATGGACATGGGCTGGGTATGTAGCGTGTAGACAGGATAACCGCTGGTCATTAGGGGAACTGACTGGATTCCCAGAGAAGGCAAGCGGGTTAGGGGGAGACAGAAGGTTAGGTGGCCAGATGAGATCAGGAAGTTTGCGGGTATAAATTGGCAGCAGCAAGCACAGGACCGGGCTAACTGACGTAACATAGGAGAGGCCTTTGTCCTGCAGTAGATGTAGTCAGGCTGATGATGATGATAATGATGATGAAGGATGTCAGTTGTAATAGTCATCATTCTTAATTTTGCCTAGTCTATGCATACGACAAAGCCTACATGTGTACAAAGATTCATTTTTATGGTACTAAGCTTTGTGAACAAAGAAGCAGCGTGCCACACATATGGCACCCTGGAAACAAGGCGTATGGCTCTTTCTTGTAGTACCATGAGCTGTTAACTTTAACAGAAGAAGAACACACTACGAGTGGGGTGACAGAGCGAGAACTTGTAAAACTCGCTGGAATTCAAAAGAAAGACAACATAGAGAGAACAAATCGCGCCCAGGAAACCTTGCATAGGTCGATGGTTTCCAGCACGAGCAGCAGATGGCGTGGCTCTTCCTCGAAGTTCTCGTGGCCTTCATCCTGAGAGTGGCTGCTCTCCTGGCTACCCCCCGCTTTGATCTCCTCCTCAATCACGTTCCAGTAGCTCGCCTGTAGAAGGATGAGAGATGCCTTTAGGGAGGGGGGGGGGGGGCTCCATGATTACTGAAAAGCATCAGCATTTTTTGAAATATTTATTGAAGCGCAACACTATCTTTGGTCAATTAGACATTGCTCAGCCTTCGAAGACAATGCCAAAATTCAGTTATTTGCCTTCACAGCGGTGTTGCCACCATACACGATTCAAGCACACTTGCATACAGTATTTTAAGCGGTATTTAAAAGGTTCAGCATTTTTGTGGAATATTCCAAACTCTTTTGCAGAGCCGCGTTTGCACGCTATGTCCGGCTATATAACATTTGCTATACATAACAAGCTTCCTGGAACACGTATGTTCATACACAAAAATGCTCAGGATGCCTAAGCCTGCCCTTACAGGCTGTTCTTGCGACTTTCGTGATATATACTTTAATCAAGAATAGTATACAGGCACACATTGATCGTGGCATAAACGGCACTGCTCTAATTCAAGCGAGAACTCGATTTAACGAACAACTTTTCATTCCGCGATATGCAGCAACAGCGTTCTGTGCTGTCATGAAGCTGATTTAACGGTGCCAAATAGAGCAGCACTGTGCATATAGCTCCATTTTTTTTTTGTCTTCATAGATACCAATAAAAGCGCTTGGTTTTGTTCTTGATTGATTGATATGGGGGGTTTAATGTGCCAAAACCACCATATGATGAGAGACGCCGTAGTGAAGGGCTCCGGAAACGTCGACCTCCTGGGGTTCTTTAACGTGCACCCAAATCTGAGCACACGGGCCTACAACATTACCGCCTCCATCGGAATTGCAGCCGCCGCAGCCGGGATTTCATCCCGCGACCTGTGGGTCAGCAGTCGAGTGCCTTAGCCACTAGACCACCGCGGTGGGGCGTGGTTTTGTTCTCACTTCGACAAGACGCAGCATGAGATGCAATGTAACCGTAATTAAACACCTATGGGCCCCATAATAACAGCTGTAGCTTTTTATTGCGATAGCAATTACACGAACCTTTCCGGCGAAACTTTGTTGTCACCCTAATGTCCGGGTATGTATATGTATACACATATAAGGCACAAAAAAAATAAATAAGAAAAGTTTGAGGCACCTGTGATCCCTCTATCCACAGCCTATTGCTTTAGACAGCTCTGCCAATTACCACTCGTTATTTGGACTGCTAACTTTGAGCATTTACCAATGGCGGTACGCAGCTACCGAAGGCACTTCGGCGTGATGAGCACCCCTGGAGAGGTGGTACGAAAGGCCTGCTTCAAAACGATGCACCTAAAGTTTGTTTCAACTGCTCTTGAGTCGTGCACTCAAAAGTGGACCATTTCTTTACCCCTTCACGATGTCGAACACCTGGCAAGCAATGCTTCGAATGTCACACGCCGAAAGAGGCACTGAGTGGTCACTAAACACGCTGCACTGTTTAGCACGAAGGCGCTGACATAGTCAATGCTTGCAGCCCGCTGATCAAAAACGAAATGTAGCAACTGTATAGATCAGATGTCAGTTCTCGTTCGTCCTGCGGATACACGTGCGTTCTTTTCGAGCACAATTTTTTGTGTTCGAGTAACGTGATTCAAGTGTCTAGTTGTGACAACTGATTGTTTGCGCTCGTTCGGCGCGTTCTTCGCATTTGGGCGACACTAAAGTTGTTTCGCATTCAAGGTCTCAAATTCCCATTCATTGCTATTGCATGAAATGCTTTGCCCGTGTGGCGGAACTGGCCTTTTTTTTTCTAATGAAGCTGCACGTCTTGCCCATGCACAGAACGCTCGACACGGCAGTTGGTGGAATTCTCTCATGGGGGGCTGCAGCGGTTACTTCCCTTGTTTTGTTTAAGCAACTGATGACACTTGTCCATTCGCAAATTAATTGTTTTCCTTGTTCACACAATCACTGCGTTTTTCCCAATCGTCGTTGCATATAGGCCGTCCTTTATAGCTTCAGGTGGCTCGACTTGAATCGCCAGACGTGGGCATTCCCTGTGAGGGCCACCCTAGCTTACTTATTACGCTCTAACGCTTCAGTTGCCGGCATGTACAACGCCACGGCGACATTTTATAGATGTTGCGTTAGGTTTCCAAGACCCGAAAATAAGCCGCTTCAATTTCATGAACTTTCCGATTCAACAAATATTTTTATCGCTGTCACTAGTAATTGAATCGAGTTTGAACTATATATGGCGCAAATTTGGAACGTCTTCCTCCTCACCATGAATGGAAAGTGCAGTGGCAGCGGCACCACGTTGGTCCACGGTAGTACGGCCTCCAGATACCAGATGGCGACGGTGAACACGAAAGAGCTCGCACCCATGCAGAGCATGAGGGTGAAAGGGGTCACGTTGTCCCTACCAAGAGCTTTCCGGTAGATGGCGGGCCAGCCAAACGGCACATCTGTGTAGAAGATCATAATCGGTGAAGCGTACTATTGTTTAACTACCAAGTGGGTCATTCCACGCCAAACGTCCCAGCCATTTCGTGACCACCTCGAATATATCTGAAAAAACTTGTGCCGAGTTACTTTATTGACAACAGTGAACTGCTAGAATATTTCTAGAAGAAAAAATGTTAGGTCACGTTGCTGCCTTCTGAACTTATTGGAATGTCATTTGGCTGTTGTTTGCGAAAAAATTTATTTTGAAAGTACCGCTTCTTCTTTCTATACCAAATTTTGTCTACATGTTAAGTAAAAGTGCTGCTGTAAGGTGTTTGAATCTCGATAATATTAGTGCAATTTTACTGAAACATACGCCTCGAAGAATTTAGTCTAAATGTGTTATGTTTACATTTTTTTCTATTGCGATAATTCATGTGCGTGCCGCCTACTCTAGCTCGGGCTCTGGTAAGAGTGGACACCGTTAAGTGCGCGGTGCTATTCTGTGCGATAAAAGCGCTTACTCCTTCTAGATGGCTTTGCGGTAGAACTCTCGCTCCACTCCGGCGCGTGCTCTGGTATGAGTGGAGACCGCTAGCGTCGCTGCGCTTCTCTATATCGTAAAAGCGCTTACTCCTCTTTATCTCACGCACACAGTGCCGCAGTATGAATGATAACACGAGCATGAGTGTGGCGAAGGCAAAGGCTCGCTAAGTGGCTGTGTTCACAATCATGAAAATCTGCCATGACGAATAAAGGGCACCACTTTTTAGAACATCAAGTCGGCTGGTTCGCATACTACTACGGGTTCCCTTTAAGGGCAGAGGTGTGTGATTCTTGCAGCGTCACTGATGACTTTGAGTGCGGAGTGCTCTTTTCGTGTTTAGCTCGCTGGCGTCACGCAGCACCCCATATATTAAAGGGCTAGCAGCTGACCAATAAGCCCTCGCATACTACCAGAAGACGTGAGATATTCCAGAACAAGAACCTCGCTGTGCACGAATGATGGAAGAAAACCTTTGAAATTCTCTTCTTTTATTTTTCCAGCACTTAAAGAAGTCAAGGCCGACAACCGAACAAACTATTCCACATAAAGAAACCGAATACTGTGCCGAGTATGAAATGAGACTTCATTGATGAAAAAAATGTCTGTCGCATCAGCTCAAACCTACCTTTTTTTTTTCATCAGAGGTGATTCGGTATTGTGGAACCTCTGACGGCAAAAACATGAATGAACTGAGGTACCGGGCCACGTGACCATTAATTCGCTGCATGCAGTCGATAATTTTCGTGTTAGCATAGAAATAATGTCCCCCACTTGAATAAAAAATATTATTCCATAAAAGTGTGTTCATGAGCTCGCACTACTAGAATGCATTAAAGTGGTGCTGTCTTCGCGTGATCCCATGCTCGCTAGCGCGTTTTGAGCAGCATAGTGTGCTCACGCTACCTTAAATGCCGTTTCTATAGCTAAGGTGTTGGAGCTACCTAGTTTCGCTATCTAAACTTCGTCTCAGAAATGACGTGCACTGCTATTCAGCATGGCACAACACACGCGTAATGGTGTTTTGAGTAACATTACTTGTGTATCGAGAGGGTAACGACGCCGGGACAAGCCACCCACCCGTGACACAGAAGGAACCTCGGGCGCCGGTACACAGAACGTGATGCAAAAACAGAGCGCATGCATAATGCCACATCATCTCATTCTAACAGCTTGTTATTTTAGCAACAGTAAAAAAACTCAAATTAAAGGTGGTTAAGCATAGTTTCAGACACCTGCGAAAGCAGAACGACGACAGCCTTCACAAATTGGGTTAGCGTGAGAAGGGCTGGCGGCAGGGCTATCGATTGTTAACGTTTCTGGAGAAAACGTGCATCTGAGTTTGGAGCCTTCCATGTAAAAAATTATGCTTGTAAAATAGTTATGTGCTTTTGAGATTAACTATTGCAACCACAAACGCTACGAAAGGTGAGCGTTCTGTCGAAGCGTAAAAAAAGAAATGGGTCGAAAAAAATACGTTATCGGTGCCTTTAAGCAAGGTGGCTGTAACGGATAGCCTAGAAAACAGCCATGTACAAGTGCATGCAAGCTGCAAGTTGGCTTATTAGTCGTATAGACGTACCATAGGACTCGTAGAACTCGACGATGCGCAGGAAGAAGTACAACCCGTGTATGGGAATCAAGGAGGCGGCTACCTTGGAACTGCTCTTGGTCGAGATGTAGGCGGACACTGTGCGTGCAGTCCACTCGAGTGACAGGAAGGGGCCCAACAGAGACACGGTCCACAGGATGAGGCCACACGCCAGACCGAGGCTCGCTGCGACAGCGTGTGCCTTACATTGCCACAGTCGCGAACGAGAAGTCTTCCAGTGCACAATAGCGGACAGTTTGCGTGTAAGGCATGGAAATTGCACTCACTGTACACAAGCACATGTGTAAAGAGGGACATCTTACAGAAGACTTGTGCGATGGACATGTCTTGCAGATTAAATGCACAACATATTGTAGGATTCCATAGTCTGAAGGGAAAGAGTTGTTTAAGAAAACACACCCGTCGTGATTCTCGTAATTCTAAATCATGCACGAAATTTACGCATCTCCCCCATACGGTAAAGCTTTAAGGTCATTAACAATGACCCGTGTGCTCAGATTTGGGTGCACGTTAAAGAACCCCAGGTGGTCTAAATTTCCGGAGCCCTCCACTACGGCGTCTCTCATAATGATATGGTGGTTTTGGGACGTTAAACCCCACATATCAAACAAGGAAACCTATTGATTCGGGACGGTGAAGTTCCCACTTCTCAGTTTACAAAATCGTTAAAGACGCCAATACTTGAGGTAAGCATGAACAGTTTCCCTAGCGCGAGCCGCCTCTTGTTACGAAGATTCGTAAGTTCCTTCTGTGGCATGCGCACTATTTTTTTTTTGCTGCACATTATCGACTTGTCTCTTGATACGGATGTTGAGATACATGTCGGCTGCAAGTTTCGTCGCATCCTATTATTCTTCAGATATATGGCGACGAAATGTAGGAGAAGCGCCGAGCGGATTATCGCTCGCACGCTTGCAAGACGATAGCGCTCTGCCTTGTGCAGTGCCGGTATCATGCGCATGCTTTCGAAGCGTTTGAAACAACTTTATGTAAATTCTATTGATTACAACAAGATTGCCGGGTATTGCTAGCCCCATTTTGAGGTTCTAGTAAGCCTCTTGTTGTCAACGTCCTCACACCACATAAGATTTATCGTAAAAAACAGCGTTGTTACATCAGAGAAGAACGACAGCAACATGAGCATTTATTTCATGTGAACAAATATATGCGCATTGAAAAGGGGAATAAGAAGGCCAGATTAAGAAAAGAAAGACTATGCACATGCGTCTTGACTAGTGCATGTAACCGCGAAGTTTAATCACGAAGACAATTAATCTACTGGTCGGTTTGTACCATAGACGATGCGCTCACACATATGACGGCCCAATGGAATTTATCTTGAACGCTTTGTATAGCTCCCCAAGTACGAAAATCGTGATATCTGCATAAGATGTGCGTCTGTTCGAAATTCGTAGTGCGACTACACATGTTCGCCAGCGCTGTGTCCTCTTGTCGTTATTCTTTCATATAACCGCGCTTTTTTACGATGAATCCGTTCCAACAAGCTCAACTTTTTACCCTTTTAAACCGCATGAGATCAACGCTGGACAGACTGTGCCCCCAAAGTGCTATGCACCTAAAGAGAGGGTGCGTGAATTTGGCGTGGGATGATGCCGGCGATGGCGCTGGCATCGCGTATTTCGGGACTAGGTAACTGATGGCACTTGAACACCGTTATCGATCACACAATAAAGACTGTGAGAACGCTGTTGTGGCCTTTCGCTGTGCCTGTTCCCTCAAGCACCTGGCAAATGATGTGTCTTTACACAATATAGAAAAATATTGAACCTTTATTTCATGTAAAAAGGGCTGCTATCGTTCAGCATCAATACAATGCGTGGGTGATAGCAAAAAAAAAGGGGGGGGGGGGAGCAGGAACAGTGAATTAGGACATATTTAGGTGCTAGTCGGTTCATTCTAGTAAACTCATACGCTCAACGTGTCTCGTGTTGTGCTTTCCCAAATTGTGCGCACTTAAAATATATGAGCAAAAACAGTGCGGATATGAATATTATGTGAAGTTAATTCTCTGTGTACTGCAGCTATAGCTGCAAGATTTAGCCACCAGTATTCCGCACATGCCAGTGCGGAATACAAGAGAAGCTTCTGTTGTAAGACCGTGAAAACACCGTAACACGAAATTACGTAACGAAAAAAGAGCGCGCTGCCTTGTGGATTATTTCCTCAGCTTTTCGCAATGATGCTACAAAGCTTCATGAGCTCCCATAGAAATAGTTGTCAACTGCAATAATGCTGCACTAGAGTGTGTACGTACAAGGCAGTTACACCGCTTCTTATGACGACGTTCCTCGCCCGACCGACTGATTGCGTCTACTACTCGTGCTTATTTGCAATATGTAGGTCAACGCTGAACGTCGGCGGAAGGCAGGGTCATTTTCGAATTCTACAAGGCCTGAATCTCAACCTACTAATGAAATAGCCATCATTATTGAAGGTGTTGTCGTTCAAGAATTAGTAGATACCGGAGCTGATCTGCTTGTGTTAAGTGAATCACTGTGTCACAAGCTCAAAGTTACGATTCAGCTTTCTAGCGTCTCTCTGCCTAAGGCTACCGCGCATCACGTAAAACCTTCCATGACGTGCACGGCTCAGCTACTCAACCAGGTCCGTGGTCGTATTCATCATCTTCCCACACTGCTAGCACGACGTCATGCTGGGCTGGGGCTTTCTTTCCGCACATCACGGCACTCTTGATTGTGCCGCTGCCGAACTACAATTATCATTCAACTTTGCTAAACACCTTATAGCTACTGGCCAATTACGGTAAAAGGCGAGCATTTTGCGCACTCGCGCTTACGCGTGTCGAAAAAGAGTGACGCAAAGAGGCCCATGAGGACGTATCCCGAGTTGAAGATGAGCATGGCCGAGAAGACGATCATGGGGTTTGTGCGGAAGATGAAGGCCAGTCCGTGGGGACCGTTCAGCTGACTCATCATGGCCAGCACCAGCACGCTGCTCAGCGTCCACGTAACCATGCCGCACATGTAGTGAACCAGCCAGAACCAGGTGCGCGGGACGCCCATCAGCTTGGTGAACAGCTGCACGATTAACGGTTATTCAAGCAGGGCCTCCCGCGGGTATAACAAGAAAGAGTGGCTTTTTTCCCCTTTAGTAGTACATACTTTACGCTGGCGCCAAGCTGAGCTGAGCTGTTAACATTGTCATTTTAGACATTTAGCATCTAAATAATAGTGCTCTGGTAGACGCATGTGCATGAAATCGGTAAAGTTAGGGCATCTTTTTTCATAGCTGCAGCTGCAAAGGTTGAAGCTTCGAAAGAGAAAAGTTCGCTTGTCGAAACGTCAGCTGCAGCACCCACCCTCTGTTTTCAAATTTCTTCGTCGCAAACTTCAATCTCCCCCTTTTTGCTGTTCTTGCGAGTATACATTAAGTCATTCATGTCGCCATACTAACGGAGATCATGCGCCGTTCATTGCATAAAGCTATGATAACGCCATGATAAGAACCGAGGACATAAAGTACACTTAACGAAGTGCGAACACTATAATGCCCGCTTTCACCTCACTGAGTGTTCATTCGAGTGCGAGTGACATCCACATTGTCTAACCAACAAAATACCGCTGAAACCACGGCTGCTGCACAGGCCAGCAGCTGCTCGAGTAAGCTGAGGTGAGTGAATGGATGGATGATGCAAACCAACACCTATTTGGCAAGTCTGCGTACCCTGCAAAGTGACATCACGAATGTGGAGCGTAATTTGCATTGCTAAGCAGGGAGCATTGAATTCGGGGGTGACGAAATTTCGTTTTATGTGCCATGTCTATAGAAGCACTGTGCACGGGGCGGCCATCGGCATAGCATGCACTCAGCTTTTCAGTACGTGGTCACACATTTAAAATAACTGACTGGAATTTCTTTTTCTTTAGAATAGGTTGCTTTTTGTGCAGTTCCTTCACAGTGTATATTGATGTGAGTTTAGAAAGCAAGTCCTAGCTTGCCACACATACAACGCGTGGGTCACGCACGCTGGGCACAGAGAACATATCCTTCGGTCACCCTACATTAATTTAAGTGGTTCGCACGCCCTAATACTACAGTTATTAAACTAATCAACCTCCATTCTGCTGTCCCATGACATGCCGTCGGAGGGCGATTGCTTTGATAGCGAGGGAGGAGTGCCGCTGTTGACGCTTGAAATAAGAACAGCTACAGAGTTCAACTGTTCAATTATGCTTGCTGTAGTGCAATGATATTTAAAAAACAAAGCCAGACAATGTTTTCTGTACGAGTATTTAATGCTTTTGCAAAGATACCGAAAATGCTACATCAAATATTGTTAATTAGGCCTCCATTCTTTGTACAACGCACATCTAAGACTTGACAGCTAGATACTTTGAATGCGTACTGTATGCTCTTTTATATTGGTCGGCACTAAAATTGTTTCGAAGTATCTCCCCAGTCGTGGCGGAACCATCCGTAATGTTTGATGGATGTCGTGATGATATTCCGCGACGAAGTCAGGGCCGGAACGTCACTCGCCTGCATGCCGCTCTGTCGCTCCTCGATGGCGCGTGTGATGACAAGGCAGAAGGGCCAGGCGTAGGCGACTCCCAAGCGTAGCGCTATGAGGAACATGGTGTTGTCTGTGTCCTCGTGGTAAGTCGGGTACGGGAACTGGCGCAGCTTGACCGTGACGTCTTCGTGGGTGTGGTTGGTGTACCGACGGTGCTCGAGCTCGTGGATGTGCGCCAAGTCGACTGCCGACTGAACGGCAGCCACGCGGAGAGACATTGCTGCGCGCGGAAACGCCGTGAAAGTGCACGTCAGTTTATTTCATTCCAATGCTTGCAGTTTCAGCGTCAGCTCGTGGGTTACGTATACGCAGAAATCGACACACTTGATTACTTGATGAGGGTTTTAAGAGTACATATACAGTCTAAGAACTACCAGTAACCCAGATGACACCCCACCGGTAATGATAGAAGAAGTCAGAAAAGCTTTGGAGAGCGTGGAAAGAGGCAAAGCTCCTGGTGAGGATCAGGTAACATCGGATCTGCTGAAAGATGGAGGACAGATTGTGTTAGAAAAACGAGGCACCCTGTTTACGAGGTGTCTCCTGACGGGAAGAGTACCACAGTCTTGAAAGAATGCTAACATCGCCTTAATGCATAAGAAAGGAGATGACAAGGACTTGAATTAAAGGCCGATTAGCTTGCTCTCTGTAGTATACAAGCTATTTACAAAGGTAATTGCTAACAGAGTAAAGAAAACATTAGAATTCAATCAACCAAAGGAACAAGCAGAATTTCGAACAGGCTACTCAACAATCGACACCATTCATACTATCAATCAGGTAATAGAGAAATCCTCAGAATATAACCAACCACTATACATAGCCTTCATTGATTACGAGAAGGCGTTTCATTCAGTAGAAATATTAGCCATCATGCAGACACTGCGAAATCAGGGCGTCGATGAAGTATATATAAACATCCTGCAAGAAATCTACAGGGGATCAACTGCTACCATCGTGCTTCATAAAGAAAGCAACAGAATACCAATCAAGAAGGGTGTACGGCCGGGGGACACAATCTCCCCAATGCTGTTTACCGCGTGCTTACAGGAGGTTTTCAGAAGCCTAGAATGGGAACAGGTAGGGATAAGAGTCAATGGAGAGTACCTTAGTAACCTGCGCTTCGCCGATGACATTGCATTGCTGAGTAACTCAGGATGATTTGCAACTCGTGATTACGGAGTTAGACAAAAAAAGTAGGAATGTGGGTCTTAAAATTAATCTGCAGAAAACGAAAGTAATATACAACAACTTCGGAAGAGAGCAGCGCTTCTACATAGGTAATGGTGCACTTCAAGTTGTAAAAGACTATGTCTACTTAGGGCAGGCAACAACCGCGGGGCCTAACCACGAGATTGAAGTAACTAGAATAATAAGAATGGGGTGGAGCACATTTGGCTAGCACTCAAATTACGACAGGTAGATTGCCCCTATCCCCCAAATGTATATGACAGCTGTATTTGCTGTTTGCCGGTACTTAGCTACGGAGCAGAAACCTCGAGACATACAAAGAGGGTTCAGCTTAAATGGAGGACGACGCAGCGAGCAATGGAAAAAATGGTAGGTGTAACCTCAAGAGGCAGGAGGAGAGCAGAGTGGATTAGAAAACAAACGGGGGTTAAGGATATCATAGTTGAAATCAAGAAGAGGAAATGAACATGGGCAGGGCATGTAGCGCGTAGACAGGACAATCGCTAGTCATAAAGGGTAACTAACTAGATTCCCAGAGAAGGCAAGCGGGTTAGGGGGAGACGGAAGGTTAGGTGGGCAGATGAGATTAAGAAGTTTGTGGGTATAAATTGGCAGCAGCAAGCACAGGACCGGGTTAACTGGGGGAACATGGAAGAGGCCTTTGTCTTGCAATGGACGTAGTCAGGCTGATGATGATGATAATACAGTAACAAGGGCCTCAGTTACAAATAAAAAAAACTATTCCAATGCAAGGCTGGCGAAAGATTAGGTAATTAACAGGCAGAAACTGTTGGAATACGAAGTGACATGATATGAAGAATTAAAGAAAACAAACCAAATCGCGCAAAATAATCTACAAAGCAGTACAATGCATTGAACTAATTCTCTCAAAATACACATAAAAATAAAAGCTAAATGAAGAAAAAAAGAAAAAGCAGGGAATATCAAAACAAACGCGTGAAAACCCCATAGAAAATGACATGCATGAAATAAGGTGAGCTATTCGAAGTTAATACAAATATTTTATTTTGTTTTCAAATGGAAAACTCTGGGCAGTTTTTTTTTTTTAAGCCTGGATTCCACTGCTATAACCGAACTTATTTTTTTAAGGAGGCAAATATCAACTAAGCAATGCTAATCCGTGTTCACGTGCAGTACTCAATGATTCAAACGCGAAATCTGGAGTTCCAAGTTGGACAACAGGTATGTGCAATTGGTTGACATAACCACGTCAGATTATGATGAATCGGTCGCTGACGATAATATTGGCTGGTTACGTAAGAGTTACACAACATAAATATTACCTGAACGCAAGACTGTGGAAACAAAAGTGGGTGCGTTGATAGCTCAATGTTTACCTGTTTCAATCCGTGAACCAATGTACAATGCTTTTCTGCAATTTGACTCAAATTACAAATGCACTGCTACTGCAGAATCAACGCACGCAACGGATCGTTCTAGTAAATCTCCCTAGACAGCTTTTCGCTAAGGTCAACGTGTTGGTTCACGTTAGTGCTATCTCGTATGCAGAAAAAGCATACGAGATAAAAACTAACGCTCGTGTAACACATTTACCGCGCAAATATGTCTGCGTCAAAATGAAGCTTCGATATCCGTGAAATGTCAGCCGCGTTTACTCACGCTCTTCCAGCTGCGAGGGTCCGTTCTCCCGGACCACCTTGCGCGCCTTGGCGATCTCGTAGGCGCCGCTCGAGAACATGATGGTGTACGTCAGGTCGTGGGGGATGTCGTCACCCAGAGACTCGGTGTGGAAGTACAGACCGAGCGTGTTAGGCGTGACGTTCTTCGAGAAGAGCAGCTGCGCCATGGCCACCTCGTCCGTGATCGTCTTGACCGCTGCGGTACAAGGCGCAACGTGTGAATGCCAGACACTTTCAAGTTACAACTGTCGTATACATCTTAACGTAATTAGATGCAGATCTGGTGCGAGTTTGCTGTGGGTACTGTTGGCATGTTCATACGGTAGTTCTTCCTGCACGTGCTGTTATCTCAGCGGCTGTAGCACAGCCGCGTTGGTAAACAGGATGTCGTGGGTGGGATTACACTGATTCGCATTTATGTGCTGGTGGCAAGCACACGTACGCTTATGTTTACGTACGTGGGCTTTCCAAGTACGTAGACATAAGTGAACATGAAAAAAGTTCGAGTGATCAAAATTATTCTTTCAATGGTGCGTGCCTACATAACCATACGCTTATATTTGGGCTGGCACGTATAACAACGTAGTTACGTAGCTTTGCGTGCCATGTTTGGAAGTTCTACATAGATAATGGATGGACGAAACCGAGAACTGTGGAACCATCTTGTGAATATGAATCAAAATCATCTGAGAGCAACGTCAGCGGGCTCCTTCTGGGCGGAAACGGCATCGCAACGGCGGCTGATATGACAATAGACAAATGCACTGCAGGCAATGTTCGGACGTGAAGTCAGTCCATAGAATGGTATAAACTTTGTTGTCACGTAGGACCGTGTTGAAGAATAAATAAAATGGTTTATATGGAATCTAAGAAAGCGCCAGGTCAACGCGGGAATCGCAACCTGCATGGTCAAAGCAACAGCTGGAAGAACAGCCTTTTTATGGAGCTTCTTGTAATCTCTCTGGGGGCAACTACTACAAGAACACTTCTATGGCGCCTTCCATTCTGTAAATCCCAATTTATGTAGTGTACACTCTAAAAAAGAGCGAGTAAAAAGGGTGTCTTTTTGTCCCACAACCATAATCGTCATCTATATTGCGTTCCTTCCTTGCACTATCGCCCTGCGCCCCGTACATTCCGGTCACGATCGACATGCCCATTATCAGGGTTACAGCATTCTCGATAGCAAAGCGGCCAGCACCGAGTTTTCAAGAAAAGAAGCGCACGCAAGCCTGATGACGATTATTGTTGTGGGACAAAAAACGCCCTTTTTACTCGATATTTTTTAGAGTGATAGAGAGGCACCTTAGAAGGCGCCAGGTAACCCATGCACATCTGTGAAGCATCACGTGCACTTTGTAGATGTGGTGGCTGATGTCGACGAATGATTACGGCTAAGCTCTTCGTGATTAGTTGGAATCGTTTAAGGGCCGGCTACGCAGCTTCCAATTTGTGACGCCCGGTCACTGTGCTACTCGTCTATCACGCTCAATTACAGCACTTAACGTAATTCTTTCCCCATCTTTCTGCGAACAAACAAAATAACATTTACACATCTATGAGGCATTGTGTGCAGTTTCTTTATGGTGCATGTGGCTGCATGTGTCTGATGAAGTTTAAAAATTATGGCTGAGCATTTTGCGGTGAGCGGGAAGCGTTAAACAACACACTCATTGCGCAGTTGGCCCTGTGTGACGCCTGGCTGCTTATTTTACTCTGCTGCTTCACTATATTGCGTACGATTTCTTACTCAATATTACGCCCATATAGGGTCTTTTTGGAAGTGACTTTCCATCTACAGATTGGCTTTGTGGTAGACTGGACTGCTATGCTGAAGGCACGAGAAGTCTCAGCGGACCCCGGATGTGCCTTCCCGAATTTCTTTTTTCGGGCGATAGCAGTTATGGCCACCGACGGTGGCGGCACTGTTGCGTGCCCCCCCCCCCCCAATTCATGACTACTTATAGATACCAGAGGAGAGCACATGGCGCACGGTGTACCTTGTTACGAATGTGTAACTTCGCAGCCGTTTATTCAATGCTAAGCCGTATTCAATTATTGTCCATGTTTTATTGTCATAAGCAAGGCAGTATGACTGGCGAAACGATGGCGGTAATAACGGTTCAGTCTTTTCGTAAGCCTTATTAGTAAATGACCTTCTTTTAGAAACGCCACTGTTCCCGTCCTAATTTCACTATCCAGAAATGACCACTGTTATGACAATCAAACGCTCCCTCGAAGCTGATGACTCTTCCTACCTTGAACAGCGTTAATCACTTACCGACTCCTGGCAGGTAGCCACGGACGGCGTTGATGATACGGCGTGTGTAGTTGTTCACGGGCCCGTAGAAGACGGTGTCTAACCTGAGGTCCGATAAGTCCGGCGAGTACACGGGGTAGATGATGCTACTGACGACGGCGTCGTTGCCGCCGAGGCCCCGCTCGTTCTGGATCTTGATGAACGGCACGGTGACCATGAGAATCTCGACGAGGAAGGCGATGGGACGCACTCGGAGGCGCCGAAGGTACATGTTCTTCCACACCAGCGCCGAGAACTGCAGCACGCGCTCCATGGCGATACGGTCCGAGCGCTGCCGGAGAGAATACGAGCTGCTCCGCCGTGATCAGCCACTTGCGCGTCCAGTTTTGTACACAGGCTCGTTCTTCGGGCAGCGGGTCGTTCTCCGGAGGTGTTCCTGTAGGTGCAGAGTGTCGTGATCATCTCGCTTAGGACTGACGAGGGAGCATGTAGATCATCCCTATATACCCGATTTTGGGCAAAAGCTTATTTTGTTCCTTGCGTTCCTATTGTACCATTTTGTTATATGAGCAATAATTAGAGGTTAATTAAAAAGAACTTTTAAAGCACCTATAAGTGCCTACTTTTGGCGTTCAAGCCTGAATACCTGTAAGTGTATATAAATGCCAATTTTCAAAATTGGTGCTTATACGAGCAGTTTCTACCCACAAATGTTGCTTTCGAGGGCAGTTTGAGAGTGCTATCTAAGTTACGGGCAGAAATTGACCTTCTGGACCACTATAGAGAGTAACCAAGTTCTCTTGTTCAACAAGCTTCCGCAAAACGAGTGCTAGCAGCATTTAAATGGAACGCGCAAAAAAACAACACTAGGCGCCTCTGTGCAGCCGCAGAATGACGGAGAATGAATGCTGCTCCGTGGAGGGCTGTCAAGAGGAAGTGCAGTGTAGGTTGAAAAAAAAAATCAAATGTGCACGTGGCACTTGTTTTATTTGCAATTTACTTATTAGAGCGTGCTTCACCAGGTCAAACGAGTAACTCTTTTAACACTCAAAGCCACTGCGTGCGCAATGAAAAGCTCTGTACCACACTATATATTTTTTTTAATTCGTTCAATATACGAGCCGCGAAAGCATGATGCGAGAAGACAAGCTTGAAACATTTACCACTCGCCCCGTGCAGATTTTGCAAGCCAATATGCCTTTCCTGCTCTTTTTAATATCGGAGCAACTTAGAGCCGGAAGATTACACGACGCAGCTAGACGCATCAACTTGCCGCGCTCACGCAAGGTTACGTGCACATGACATGCCCAAGCCAGGTCGTGCACACAGCGTTGTGCCGTTTCCTCGTTCAATGTAGTGTACTGCTCATTTCTGTGGTATGGATCCCTCTATACGCGCACGTTCGGAGAGGCTGGCATGGGTGATACGCTGCATGGGTGGTGCGATAAGCATGATACGCTGTGTCGCACCGCTGGAAGTTCTGTAAGGGACAACGCACCAAAAACACGCCCCACGTTGTCAGGACTGACGTCGGCACGACGCGGGAATGGTGAGAACATGAACAGAACTGAAATTGATTCCGCTGAGTGTCGCATGACATTCAATTCGAATTAAAAAAAATCAATAACGCACGCGGATTCAGTATGCATGTTTCACCATTGTTCATTGTTTCACTGTTTTATTCAAGCTACAGATTGCACAAATTACACATGTCACCTACAAAAAACTCGGACCATCTCCCTGAAAGGCACCCTGATGGGATGCAAAGCAGCAGTGTTGGGCACTGGTGGCATCACGGATTGAACGGCGCTCCCGCTGGTGCTGCGGTGAGCGCTGGACGATTCGTTTGAAGTGATAGCTGGCTTAGGTCTTGTATACGTGACCCGTACAGACATGTTTAAACACGTAAAAGCTGGCGGTGTAGCGAGCGGTCATCGCGACGAGTGTTGCTGGTGAATAAACGAAGCGGCCGCTGCGGGCGCCGCGGCGAGCTCCTGGCAGGCGAGGGAGAGAGATACGTCAGCTTGCACTGTCAGGGGAGTATGACGTCAACGCGCAGCAGTGGCGTGACCTGCTTGGCACCGCGCCAACATCTGCGGCGCGTGGCGCGTCAGTACGGAGGGAAAGCGTTAGACAGGCAAGTCAAAAAGCTGTGTCGCATCTAATAATTCTCGCACTGTCACGTACTGAAGTGACGCACGCAGGGCGATTTCCTAGAGCACGTCACCTTCTCCATGTTGAGACGCGCGCCCACGAGACCAAATACAATACGCGTTCAGTGTAACATTCAACCTCTTTCTGTAGCGCGTAGCGTCGCAAATCTTGGCAGACGAGATCGTGAGGGCCCAACAATTTTATTAACCCTGCCTGCTTGAAATGCTCAATATCGATAAGATGAAGTCCTTCAAAGTTTTCACAAACAGAGAAGAAATTGACTCTGCACGATTATACTCGGTCAATAAAAAGCTAAAGTATTCCTCTGGCCTTTGAGCGGTGCGATGCTGGACGAAGCTGTACAATGAACATAGACCGGGTTCTCCGCAGAAAAAAGGACAATTGCATGGTTATGTTAAACCACTGGCACCTTTAGGTCCTCATGAACCATATATATATATATATATATATATATATATATATATATATATATATTGCTTTGCTGACGTGAACACAGGTCACACGTCTGTGTCTACGACAGCCAATTTGTGTTTGGGAAAGAAAATTCAATTTTTTTTGAAAACTTAGTTGGGCCTCTTTTTTATGATTCCGGGTACCTAAACCTGTTTCGCTAGATCATTTTGCCGCCTAAAACGCGATTTTCAGTGCCAAAAAGCCATCCTCAAATCACAGTTTTTAAGCAAACCATCACCAATTTTAAGCACTGTCGTAAAACATATCGAGAGATTCGCCCTCACGTGATACATCATATCAAGTTGTTGCTGAAGCAACATTTGTCTGGCGCGTAAGAAATCTTAATCCACGGCTTTTGATCTCTCTCGAAGCTGAGGTTATATGAAAACAACGGGGGCACCTTCAGGCGTCTCACAGCTCGAGCTATTTCTAGGGAGAGAGCTGACATAGATTCGCGAAGCAAGCCAAATGAAAGGGCTGCACGAGCACGAGCGACGCATACGTGTGATCGCTGCCACGCCATCCTTGCCTCTGTCATAGCAATGGGCAGCTATGTTAGAAAACTGAGGCTCGAGCAGTGCCATCGGTGATGGTTACTTCACGAATATTTTGTAAGGGGGAATTATCTCCTCTGAAAATTGTACACATGAGCGCTGCCCGCAGTACACCTGACCAACTGTACACCTGACCAGTACACCTGCAGTACACCTGAAAATTGTACACCTGACCGATTGTATACTGACCAGTACACCTGAAAATTGTACACCTGACCGATTGTACACCTCACCAGTATACCTGAAAATTGTACACCTGACCGATTGTACACCTGAGCGCTGTCCCCCATGTAGTAAATGACGCGTTTACGAACCGCACGATAGGCAACGGATAAGATGTTGCTTTTCATGTAGTTTGCACCATCAACTTCTTGGCGTAGCGCGGCAGTCCACGTTAGTCTCGACTTCGATTCCTAAGCCTCTTTCAGCATGCTTAGTGGACGGCATCTGGCTTTCGAGCATCGAACGCAAGCAGCGATGCGTTGCTGGGCATTACCAGAGTCCTTCAATACTCTAGCATTACTTACGGCAGTGAATGTAGTAAAAACAAAGACTCACAGTGGAACTGGTAGTCAAGAGCGGCTGATTCGTCGTGGGGATCCGCTGGTCAAGGCGTGCACGAGCTGACGAACCACGGGTTCACGCGAGATTCGTTCTTCTTCTGCTAAGGCACGCGCCTACGAGCTATGCTCATGTGCCTACTTACTTTTGTTGGTAATTGCCCACTATGTAGAATTAGCAACTGAGAAACTATTTGCATGCCAATAATAGAAGAGCGACTGCAAGGGGTATGAAAGAGACTCGAAGCGAGTTTGAGCTTCGCCTTCAAGAGTGCAACGCAATAGCGCAATCGAGCACAGTGCGCAACGCCTTCAGAATTGCTAGCCTCCCTTCGGTCCTTGGTTCATGCCTCAAGCGTGCATGCACCATTTAAAAATGTCCTTTGACCGTTTCAACAGTTGTTCAGTCCCCCGTGTGCCATAATTCTTCATTTTGCGAATCATCGCAGGACTTCCTACGCGTCCGTAAGGCAACATGCCAATCTACGCAGCTGAGCTCTTTCTTAAAGGGGCCCTGCAAAACTTCTCGAGCGAGGTCAGAAAACGCTGCCGATCTGTAGTAGAGGCTCCCGACAACACGCGAGCCAAATAATATAGCGCAGCACACGGCCTGCAATTCACAATAAAAGTATCGAAGTCAGCTAAAAAGTGCTTTTTCTTCTCTCGACATATCACGGAAGACGCCCAAAAGTCACTCGTAAAAAGTCCATCTACAGCCATTGGCTGACTTGATCATGGCCCGCTCGGTCATTACAGAGATCGCCGCGGGAGGCCGCAACTTGTCCATATGTGCGCGCTCGATCGCATTAAAAAGCCACGTATTCGAAGAAAAAAAAGCAAAAAGTGCTGAACGTCACGAGGCGTGAGTGACGTTTTTCTTTGCCCCTGCCATCCCTCCTTGCTTAGCCTCCAGCGCTTTCACAGGGGCGAGGGAAAAGAGAATGCAATCGCAGCATGCGACAAATCTTTGCAACTTCACTCGAACTGGACAGATTCTTAAAAGTTTTGCGGTGTTGAATTCGTGGGGCAATGAGGTTTTCCAGTGAATGCGTTTTATGGTTACTTCAAGAAGTGTTTCAGGGTGCCTTTAATGTTTTCGCAGCAGATGATGCTAAAATACGTCTGAGCACTTTGTTACGGGTGGACCTTCAGAAAAAGCACTCGCTGCGCAATTTACACGTTTTGACATCTGACGCGGTTCTATGCTTCTGTCGCACAATATTACAAGCCTTCCGCTACGTGACATCCATACAGTTTTTTTAATGCGAAAGCATTTTTTAGTCGGGCTATGTCAGGCGTCCATAGGGATGCGTCCACCGTTTTCTCCCATAGAAACAGCTACGGGCACACACGCTTTTTCCCCATAGCAGCATCTACGGGCACACACGCTTATCTTCGCCCCTAGCAACCGGAGCATGTGGTGCGAGAGTGTGTATGAGAGTGTAGGTGCAGTGCTTCGCCGTCTTTCTCTCGCCATTCACTCTCTCTCTCCCCCTGCGCCCCAATATCCCGTCCACGCGTGCCTCACTCTCGACCGTTCACTGGTTGGGCGCCTCTCAAGAACATCCGGAAGTGTGTGCTCGACACGTCGTTGTGAAACGCCAACGACGAGCCGAAACGATGTTTGTTTTGTTCAAAGTATTCTAAACGCGAAGCATTTGTTAGCCAGGCGACTTTGCGCGTATCTATCTATCTATCTATCTATCTATCTATCTATCTATCAAGCTAGCTAGCTAGCTATCTATCTATCTATCCGCCTACGACAGTTAGCTCTCCCGGCCGTTTCGCTAAAGGTATCGATAACAAACTTGGTATAGCATAACATGACTGTATGCAAAACATATTTGGCTAGTCATAACATGAAAAATGTAGCATGTATGTCATGAATGTTATGACTAACATTTCATGGTCCGGCAGCTCTTGCGCTGGTTTCGTTCACATGGCATGTTGCAAAACTGATATGGTATGACATGATTGCATGGCGAACACAAGCGTCAGACCTTAACATGAAAATCATGACATGCTTGTCATGTAACTACTCACTACATGCCACGCTCATGATGCGCCGGCGGCCGTTTCGCTAGCTTCACTTATACCAAATTTGGTATTACGGGACCTGAACGGGTGCCGGAGGTATCATTCTGGTGCAAACATGATGAACACGTGTCATGTAACAACATGACTAAATGCGACGCTCATGATGTGCTCGCAACCGTTTCGATAGATTCGCATGTACCAAACTCGGGAATATGTGACGCGTACGGACCACATAGGTAAATGACACATACAAACATGATAATCACGACATGCGTGCCATGTAACAAAAAGACTACATGCCACATTCGTGATGCGCTCGCGGCCGATTCGCTAGCTTTACATATGCAAAATCTGGTATTACGTCACGTCAATAGATGACGAATATATGTGACTGGTTCAAACATGATATTCATGAGATACGTGTCATGTGAGAACATGACTGCATGCCACAGTGAAGGCACCAATAATTTCGACGTGAAGGAGTGCGCGTGCTCTCCGGCGTTCATTTCGTCGGGTCAAGCCGGCGTTGCCGCGCCAGGCACCCGTCCTGCCATATACTCGCAGGTGCACGCCGCGCTGCGCTGCTTTCACTCATGCGTGTTTCAGCGCGTACGGCGTCCCTCCGTCACGAAAAGAGGGAGACGCAGTGTTGTCTGTGTCACGCATCGGCGTGAAATGCAGCATTTCGCCCCGGTTGCGAGACAGCCGCCAGAGGGTTGAGGTGTGTAGTCGCACCTCACATGGGCTCCTGCTCTTTTTGCTATTTTCTGTGCAACCTTGCCTGGACACTGCTCGCGTTTAGTGACCTGGGATTCCTCACGTTTCAAGGCATCGTTTGACACCTGACTCATAGCAGTGAGTGTACTTTTAGATGCGGAGCATCTTATACTCGCGCCTTGTAGTGCGCCGTCCGCGCTGTCCGCACCGCTTCTCAAACATTCGACAGCTGACGCGCGCGCATGCGCCGTCGCGCCGCCGCCCACTCTTCCACCATCTGTGCATCCCTTCCTCCTCTACACACCGCGCGCGCTTCACTCCTACACCATCTGTGCACCCGTCCTCCTCTACACACCGCGTTCGACATCTACAATTCTCCTTATTCTCCAGTGGACGCGCATGTGGCGTCGCGCTTCGAGAACATTCAACAGCTGACAGTGCATGCGCCGTCGTGCTGTATATATACTCAAGGTCGGCGCTCGCTCGCTCAGTTGCCGCTCGTCGGTTGGTTTGTACGGCGCGTCGACGTCCAAGGTCGCGGTGAAATGAATTCCAACGAATCCACAAACACAATGATCGACGTCCCTTCGACCAGCGCCGCCCTTTCGTATACGTGTGTACGTGTTCACTCATTTAACACCCCCTCCTACAACCACGTTAACCAATTTAGCCATCGACCCAAGTAAGTCGCAATTTAACACCCCATTTCACAACCACGTTAACCAATTTAGCCATCGACCCAAGTAAGTCGCAATTTAACACCCCGTTAACCAATTCTATGGTCCGCATCCTCCTCAGTGTTCCCCCGAGGGAAGCTGCGGGCAATTTTTTTACTAGATATTGAACTCTAAACATATTGTGCCTGCTCGCTGGGACGCGCCAAGGAATTCAGAGGACGCGCTGAATGCGAACGCCGCTGTGGACGGGCCTGCGAAACGAGCTGGACGCCAGCGTCTCGTAGGTGCACGAGCACGCTGCTCGAGCAACACAGAGACGCAGCGTCTGAGGTAAAGAGCTAGCGCTCTCATGGAAACGCAGACGTCTAACCCACGTCAAGAAAACCCGAGTACGATGCAAGTGGACAACACGGAGGGTAACTCAAAAACGGCATCACAATGGACGTTTGATGAAAATAGTGGCTAAACGACAGGCAAAGCCCACATTGAGTGGCTTCAAGCTGGCCGTAAAGGCAGGTCAGCCAAAGAAGAAAAGTCAGCCGAAGAACGAGCTACGCAACCTGTGAAGCCAGACGCCGAATCTCAACCGCAGCGTCAACGCAGCACTAGGATGCGGCCATTCCCTACTGATGACTTCAAAATTGTATTCCGCCCGCAACCAGGACTAGATCTTTTAAAACGAACACTCATCGAGGTTACAGATGCCATCGGAAGATCCAGTGGCTTGGCCCAGTAGGACTTCTATGACCATGTGCGAGTGCAGGTGCAAAAAGTAGAGAATGTGATCATCGCAAGCACAGCAAGTACTGAACAAGCTTCCAAACTGCAAAGTATAAATGCTATACAGCTCGGTGGAGTAATATATCAAGTGAATCCGCACATTCGTCACCCCGATGATGTGTGCCGCGGAGTGATCTACGGCCTCGAACCAGGAACAAGCCCCACAGAGATTGTTGCAGGACTCCGCGAAGACTCAAGATACCACGTCCTTGGCGCGCGCATGCTGGGATCTTCCATAGCTGCAGTTATCACTTTCGATGGGCAGCACGTTCCTTTTTACGTGACGTACCTCAGTGGAGACTACCGATGCAAGCAATACCGGAAGTCCATCCAATATTGCCGAACCTGTGGCGCCCTAGGTCACCGACAAGACATCTGCCCTCAGCCGAAAGCGAACTTCTGCTACAAATGCGGCCACGACAAGGACACAGAACCACATGACTGCCAACCGATGTGCAAGATCTGCGGAGAACACCATGAGACTGCTGGAAAGGAATGCAAGAAGAAACTCCGCAGCAACCCCCCTCCTTATCAAGTAAGACGCCACCAGCTCGATAACGCCCGCGCCCGTGAGAATCACTGGAGTGCTTGCACCAATGATTTACCCGGGCCAGTTATCACACCAGAAATTTCACGGGCCCCCTCTTTTCCCCCAAAATTTGACCGAAGTTGCTCTCGCTCTAATAAAAAAGGTCGCTCTGGATCCCGCACGCCATCACGGTCTCGCTCCGTTAGGGGAATCAGTTACGCCGCCGCGGTGACCGGTAGTGACGGGCTCAGTTCTCTCAATACTACAAGTGCCTCGACCATCTCGCCTGCTCAGACAGCGACCATCCGGGCTCTAGTAAATAAAGTCCAAGATCTACAACGGAGGATACAACAACGCCCACCAGCCGAGTGTAGCACACTAGAAATTGACGACAGCATACTAAAACAGACGGAAGCCAGAATAATGAAACGGGTAGAAAAAAGGCTGCAAGCACATGAAGCGAAGATGCTCGACCTCGTCGAACGACGCCTTGAAGCTTTCGAGAAAGCCCTCACTGCGAAACTCCTCGCATCCATAGACACAACCATAGAGAAAGTGGTTACTAAAATTATGGAAAAGGTAGACCCACTGACCCGTACTGTAAGCACGCTTGACGCCAAGCTTGATGGCTTCATGGCACAACAGAATAACTTCATAACATATGCATACAAAAATTTCGTTACCCATGAGCAGCTGGTAGAGCAATAAGGGACCAAGCGGTAAGAGCGAAAAACTTTAGGGGATGAAACTGCAGCGGAAATTCGATATTCAGCACCAAACGACCGGCACCAGGCCGGAATCAACTGCCAGAATGGCAGCTCCCACACATATACAGTCTGAGCCACTCCCCACTCTTCGAATTTGGCACTGAAATTGCAGATCCTACAGACCTCGTTCTGCAAACTTGCAAGAATATGTTAAAACAAATAATCCAGATATGATCGCGTTGCAGGAAACCCACACAGAAAAAATCAAGCTCCCTGGCTACAGCACTCTCACATGCACACCCCGCACCGCAATTCTAGTCAAGAAGACTGTAACCGCACAGTCTCATGAAATTGAAGACATTGGCATCGAACACACCATCGTGGAGATAATCCCCACTCGGAAGACTCAACAAAGCTTATACCTGGCCAACATTTACAGTCCTCTGCGCGAGCAGTTACACCAATACGACCACTTCGTCCACGAGCTCCGTCAAATGGTTAACGGCAACCGACTCGTCATAGTTGGGGACTTCAATGCTCCACACGCGGCCTGGGGCTATCACAGCACCACCAAGAAGGGGGCGCGTGTTCACGACGCTGCGCAACAACATGGTCTGACGCTGTGGAATGACTTGCTCCATCCAACCCGAGTTGGCAACAGCGTCTCGAGGGATACTAATCCTGATCTCACGTTCACTAGAGACGTGCACAACGCAACGTGGACAAGGCTACCAGACACTCTAGGGAGTGACCATCACATAATTGAAATAGAGGTCGAACAGGCTCACCGCTCGCTCAAGACAGAAAAAGCTCGGCTCACGGACTGGACCGCCTACAGGAATGAGCTTGATGATGATTCGACTATCGAAGACATTGAAGCCTGGTTAAACAGTATTGTAAGTGTTGCTGACGGACATACCGAAACGATACACTTGAACGAGGACAATCCGGCAGTCGATAATCATCTCCTTCACCTATGGGAAGCTTGAAGATCGCTTATTAAACGATGGCAACGGCAAAAGCTCAACCGCAAGCTGATGCGCCGCATCGCCGTACTCACTAGACAGGCACAGAAGTACGCCGAAAACCTTGCGAGCCAGAACTGGCGGTCCTTCTGCGACAAACTTCAAGAGACATTGAGCACAAAGAAGACTTGGCGCATTCTTCGAGCCCTGATTGACGACACCCACACCAAAACTAACCAAAGAAATACAATTAAGCGGCTCATACACTACTATGAGGGCACAGAGCACCAGTTACTCCAAGAACTTCAAGCAAAACTTTGTGGCTCGGTTATCCAGCAAGCTACCTCCATCAACAATTCGACGCCCAGCGAGTACCGAGGAGCACCGAACGAAGCACTAGACCAGCCTTTCACGCTGGCAGAGCTACACGCGGTCCTTGCTAAGCTTACGCGCAACACAAGCCCGGGAAAAGACGGAGTGACCAATAAGCACCTACGACAGCTACCGCCCCGGGCGTTGACGGCGCTCCTTCGGCACTATAACGACTGCTGGAGGAAGGGCGAGCTACCACAAGCCTGGAAGCACTCAGAGGTGACCATGGTACCCAAGCCAAACAAGCCAATCTCGATTGCGAATCTTCGTCCCATTTCCCTTACATCTTGCGCTGGGAAACTCTTTGAGCACATGGTAAACGAGCGGCTAGCCACACATCTCGAAGACAATGGTCACTATCCGAACACCATGTTCGGCTTCCGCCAAATGCTCAGCACACAAGACGTCCTCTTGCAAATAAAGGAAGATATTCTTCTCCGCTTGAGCAAGCACAGTAAGTCATCTGTTCTAGCTTTGAACGTAAAGGGCGCATTTGACAATGTGAGCCACGAAGCCATTCTGCGTAGCCTGGAAGATGTCGGCTGCGGTGCCAAGACATACGCCTATATGCTGGCTTTCCTCACCAACCGCACTGCCACTGTAGGGATTGCCAATATCAGGAGCGAGCTTTTTCAACTCCCTAACAAAGGCACGCCGCAGGGCTCAGTGATATCACCAGTGCTTTTCAACTTGGCCCTCCTTAAGCTCCCGCGTCTCTTGGACGCTGTCCCTGGAATACATCACGCGTTATACGCCGATGATATCACTATGTGGACAAGAGGTTCAAGCACGGGTGAACAGGAGGACCGACTTCACGAGGCGATTAACATCACTGAAGGATATCTCAAGACCTGCTGCCTCCAATGTGCTCCGAAAAAGTCGGAACTGTTAGTACTTGCGGCACGCACCCGGGGTAGACCACCAAGCTACGACACTCCTGACCCACAGGTCTTTCTACAGGGAGTCCAAATATCACAAGTTGACACGCTTCGAGTCCTTGGACTACACATACATAAAGATGGGTCTGGCTCCGCTGCCCTACCCCGGCTGCAGAACACTGTGACACAGCTCACCCACCTAATCCGAAGGGTGGCTAATCGCCGCAGTGGCTTCAAAGAGCACGACACCCTAAAAATGGTACAAGCTCTCCTTTGCAGCCGCATAACGTACGGAACTCCCTACCTCAACCTGAAGACAGCGGAGAAACAAAAACTTAATCTGCTGATCAGCAAGAAACAAAAACTTAATCTTCCGATACGAAAGGCTACAAAGCTTGCCCTAGGACTGCCGCCAGCCGCCTCCACTGACCGACTGCTTCGCATGGGAGTTCATAATACGTGGGAAGAACTCACCGAAGCACACCTCATCAACCAGGTCGAGATACTAGAGCTGTCACTCACAGGGCAAGCCGTTCTTCGACGCACAGGATACCAGACCACTCTAGAACCCAACGAAGAACGCAAAGGCAAAATACCGTCACAGCTGCTAGAAAGCCTTGAAATTCAGCAGATCCCTCGGAACATGCATCCTCAACATCACCGAGAAAGGCGGCTCGCCAGGGTTAACATCATCCGGAAAAAACATGGCAATGACCCGCAGGCGCGATATGTGGACGCAGCCAAATATCCGAGACGTAATGCCTTCGCGATTACCGTCGCAGATTACAAGGGCGCGGTACTGGCATCGGCGACTATTCTCGCCAAACGTGCGGAAACAGCTCAAGAGGCTGCTATAGCACTCGCCACCCAGACGAGTGAGGATCCCATCGTGGTCTTTACCGACTCACAAACAGCGGCACGGAACAACCTGAAAGGCAGGGTCTCCACGGTGGCGATTAGGCTACTAAAGCGCATGGGCAATCCTCCTCCTTACACATGCATCGTGTGGATTCCGGGTCATGAAGGTCTCTAGGGAAATGAAGTGGCACACACCGCAGCCCGCGAATACGTCAACCGGGTATTCCCATACAAGATCCGAGGCACCTCCCACTCAACAACAGAATCAGAGACAAGAGAAGCCATACCACTAACGTACCATGCATTACTGCAACATTATCGGCTTCAACGCAGGTTATACCCCCGGCCACATCCAAAACTCACAAGAGACGAAGGGACTGACTACAGGCGTCTTCAAAGCAACACGTTCACACACGGCGTACTATTGCACCATATGAGGCCAACGTTGCACAGCTGCAACTGCCCTCACTGCAATGTGGCAGACACTCTGGCGCACCTCCTACTGCAGTGCAAAGTGAGCGTCCCAAGACTACGAGCAGCAGCACCAGATGCGGACCAAGACCTCCTCAGTGAAGCGTGGGAGGCTGCGATCTCCCAGCCGGACCTGGTCGAGCAGCGTCAACTCGTCGCTCGAGCTCGGCGGGCTGTCCAAGCCAGATAGTTCCTGGAATAAGGGACCCTCCCACCTTCACTCACAGGCTTCTTTCAATAAATGTTTTCTCTCTCTCTCTCTCACCCCGGTTGCGGTCGGACTGCGCCGATGGACGCTGTTTGCGCCTGGCGTCAGGCTATAGAGTACTCACGTTTTGCTAACGTAGCTTCGCTGTGCCCAGCGTGCACACGCGTCAACGCTACATTCGAGTATATTGGGCCCTTCATGATGCGCTCGCGGCCGTCTCAATAATGGTATAGAAACGAAAATCGCTATGGCATAACGTGACTGTATGACAAGCATAAGTGACTAGTCATAACGTTAAAATCATGATATGTATGTCATAAATCCCATGACTTATATTTCATAGTCTTGCTCCTCTTGCGGGGGTTACGTTCACATGACATGTTGCAAAACTGGTATGATATGACATGACTGCATCGCGAACGTAAGTGACAGAACCTAACGTCATAGAAATCATGACATGCATGTAATGTAAGTCATGATTACATGTCACGCTCATTGTGTGCTCCCGGCCGTTTCGCTAGCTCCACATATACGAAATTTGTTATCATGAGACGTGAATCGACGACGAAGGTAAATGACACGTTCAAACATAATCATGACATGGAAGTCATGTACGGGATAATTTACGTCAGCCCCGTAACGTTGTGCGGATTTTTAAGTAACATATCAACGTTCCTAAGTCATGCTTCGCATATCACAGTGGGATCTGCCATTTAAAAAAAACATTTCACGATATATTATGGCTATGTGGTTAAACACCTGCGTGGGCCGTAGACGGACTGAGTTCGGTTCTCACTAAACCACTACATATTATTTACTTATTTGAATATGTCATCTTCCAGTAATGCAGCATATCAGGATTTTTTTTGCGAAGCTATAACGACGTCGACACCCCAATTCCTGAAAAACGACGTTTTAAGCATCGTTAGGTTAAAAATTTCCTGCGGGTGCCGCTCCTGCTTTCAGACATCTCGAAGCCGCTCAATAGCGTCACCAAAGCGACTTGATGGCATGTTTTGAAACTCAAGCAATGGGAAAAATATGAGGCTCCCCCAATATATCTTCCAGATCATTTTGATTACATCATATTGAACAACATTTTGATTATGTACCTCTAACATTGCGTTAAACAGGCAAAAATTTGGTCGATAACCGTTATGTAGGACGTTCTTACGCGCACGCTCTCATGACGTCCTGAAAGTCTCGCATGAATGTCTACAGAATGTCTCACATTCTCAATCGATGGCACACATGACGCGACACAACAATAATCTTGCATAACCTGACACGCTTATTCCTGGTGAAAGCAAGGATGGAATAATTACACGGCTTTTTGTCATAATGTTGATTTTACATACAGGCTCTTCGAAATAGCGTGAGCATATAGATGCCATCCCTTTTTGTTACTGCAAATATTTAAATGCAAATATAATGCCCTTTAAAATGAGCGGGCGTATTCTACCACTGTTATATCACTGTAGATCAGTGGCAGAACATCGGACGCATTATTCGAAGGTCGCAGGCTCGGATCCTGCCGGTGGCAAGCTATCTTTTCGTCCACTTTTCTTTATCAACATTTTTATTGCAAATATTTTCTAATAACAACCCCCATACTTTTGTTAGCATAATTGTTAGTTTTCATTGTTATTGTGGCTAACAAAGAACAGAAGCCGTTAAATTTACCTATTTAATTCATGCCTCCTTCTAGGCACGTGTTGCTGTCAACCTACAAACATGGAGGCAGACGTGGAGCTGTATAACGTACAAAACATATACGTTATTGGCCTGTGCCGTCTATTGGGTTCATGATAACGTTCCTCCGCAGTAAATCGTAGAAAGTAAATTTGCGAATTCTCAGTGTTGATGTGCTTTGCAGTGCGTTTCTGTTCTTTGACATTGATCTTTGGCAACGGTTCGCGTGTGTATACACATCAGAGCTTCCACATCAGAGATTCCAAAACACTTTTTTCAAAGTATAGTGCGAAAATATCGGCAGGTGAACTGTCAAAACCCTTCTCAAGCGCATTAGATCACCGTATTCTCTGTATGCGGCACGATCTTTGTTGATACACGAAATATTCCATAAACCGTGAAATATTAGACCTGGCGACGCCATTTCAAAATATTGACAACACTATTTACAACTATCACCCGTACACCGAGAAGATTGACCACACAAAAATTGAACTTTTTGTTGGTTTAAGCATGGCGAAAAAAAGGTGCAGTGTTCAATGTTCATTGCAAAACTTCGAGAAGTGTTGAAAATTTTATCATTAGCCGGAAATTATTGTGACTATACGCCATTGTTGCGACGCAAGCTGTCCACGTGTGACGACGTCCAGTACCCGGACCCACTTATACGAATGGTACACGTACTGCCAATAACTGTTCTTGGTGAATAAGAGGCCGGGTCATCGCGGCCAAACCTCGGTGCTGCTGTGATTGGAAACAAGACGAAATAACGGGCATTTGTGATTTCGGTGGGACTTTACCGCCATGAGAAGGTTGCGGCTTGGAGGCTGGAATAAATTCAAGATGCACGTGGTTGGAGACAAAACGCAGACTCGGCTATATGTGATCAGGCTGAGCTAGGGTTGGCCACAAAAAAAAAAGAAAAAAAAGATGTGGCTGAGTGGGCGCTGCCCAACCTGAGAATGACTGGAGGAAGCGGAGACGGAGCCACGGGCAGGTGTACGTTGTGCGGTGGTTACACATCCGAAAAAAAAAGTTTTGCGGCTGACACTTACCGGCAATGCTTAGGGTACTCGCCGGAAGTGATTTCAAAATGAACCCGGTCGGAAATGCGCACTCGGTGGAGTTTCCACGCCCGGTGGCATTTGCGGTGGTACTATAGAGGATGGAGGCTGACCGACTGCGTTGCCTGCCCAGATGCGAGGGCTGAACCATTGAGATTGCAATAGAGGAGGCCAGGAATATAGAAGCTGGCGGCCCACTGAAAAGTCGTACGTCTGCGCATTCAGTGGTGGATGTACTCGTGTCGGCGCTCCAATTTGATACGGAGGTTGAAACTGGCCAGGCATCTGAGTGAACCCTCCTATCACGAATGGAGGCGCCATCGTGAAAGGTTGTTGCTGGCCAGGCGTTGGTGCACCACGCATCAGAAACGCCGACGGCATTCGCGCTTGAGGGGATGGAGCGGCCACCATAGAAGGCTCTAGAGGATACCCTTGCATCTGCATATTGTATGTCACCTGTGCGGTAAAACTTGGAGCCTGGGAAGTAGAAGGTGGCAGTTGCGTGCCTTCTGCGGAGCCATGCGTTTCAAGTGAGGACGGTGTTTGTGTTGAATTCGGCCACCATGCATTTGTGGGTACGTGATGCTGGTAGCTCGGTGGCATGTTACCCAATTGTATGTCCAGCGGTACCTGCGGCTCATATGGCGGCGTACCGGCCATGAATGGTTCCTGCTCTGCCCTTGTGGAAGCCTGTGGCGCAAAGAAAGGTTGTACAGCCGAGAATCCTCGTGGTTGTGTGCTTGCTCCATGTGGTGCCTGTGCGAATGGCGGCAGGTTAAAGGCCCCAGTAGCTTGCGCTGAGCGAAAAGTGGCGACACCAGATACCTGTATGCCCAGGTTAGAACGGCAGTTAAGGCATATTAGAGAGGCGCTCAAAGGCATCCCTGTAGCCTCTGCATTGGACATTGGCTGTTTGGTGACATCAGGATCCGACACCGATGCCATAGTGACGTCGGAATCAGTCGTACTTTCCACAGATACGTCCGGATTTCTAGCCAATATCTCCCGATCTTTATGACTGAATGAAACTCTGGAAACTCTGTCTAACGTCTTCACGTGTTTCGTGCTTGCGGCCTTGTCTTGTGTCCCCTCTTTGTCTCTTGAAGCAGAGTTGGTTGCACATTTGGAACACGTCTTGTTTCTGCTGTCCTCAGAGCTGTCTATTCCTGCGCTTGAGACGGTTGTCGATTTGATACCTACGAACTCTCCGTCGTCTCGCGTCCCGTCCTCGCATCCTACGCTTGACTCGGAGGAACGTTTCGAACACGCCTTACTCGTATTGTCCTGTGTGTCATCTCTTTCGGTTGTGGTTGATCCAGTTGCGCGTTTGGGATACGGCTTGTCTCGGTCGTCTTGTGTCTTGTCTTTTGTTCCTTCCGTCGAGTCAGCAACGCATTTGAGACATGCTTTCTCTCTGCTGTCACCTCTTCCACATTTGCCTGTTGTGCATGAGTTGTTTTCAAATTTAAAGCACGATTGCCCTTTGTTATATTGTGTCCCGTCTTTGCGTCTCTCGTTTGAGTCGTTCCCAGAAACATGAGAACACGTGTTATCGTTTCCCATCACGTTTGTTACTTTCGTGGCAGACTTCAGTGGGGCCTTTTTACTGCCGCACTCGCAGTGGTCAGTGTTTGATGCGCTCCTGGGGATGTTTTCCGCATTGTTGCCCTGGTTCTCTCCCACACCGGTGTTCACCCTGCTAGACACCTTCGCAGGTGTCTCCGTCCGGATGTCAAGCTCAGTTCTGGGTGTGCTTCCTACCAAGCTTGGTGTATTTGACGTCACCAGAGAGCGGGAGCTCCAGTGACGCAATCTTCGCGTGCTTCGCGGGCCTGTTCGTGACATTTTTGATGTCGCCAACACGCTTCGCAGCAAAGCTGCTACTCGTGTCACCGCAGCAACTTCTTGGGGTTTTTTTATTAGGCTCCTTTTTGCTTTTCCATCAAAGGTCCAGGCATGTCTGCAAAAGAAAATATATATGATTCGTCTACTATCGAGAAGGTCCTACGATGTCGTACAGAACATGAAGAAGTACGGTAGCCAGAGTACACGGGATCTTGAAGCCTCAGAGTATTCGTATTCATGAAGGCACAGTGGTATGCAGTCTACATTTTCGAGGAGTGGTGTGTGACTATGTATCCGTTTATGGCGACATATTGCCTTTTTAGTCGACTCCTTTTTGTGCGACGCCGACTTTATAAAGTCCAGGAAACTTATTGAATTTTGTCATTTATAGTGGTGCTTAGTACACTTATTCGAACATGAACGCTCCCTGAAGGTGCGTTACCTATGCGCTGAGCGTTTGCTGAAGTATTGCAATTATAATCATTCCTTATACTGTAGGAAGCAAATGATTGCCAATTGGAGAAGCAGTAGAAATACTAAAAATTATTTCTAACATATCTCACTATGTAACAGATAAAGCCTGTCCAGCAGATTTTCATGTGCACGCATGGGGTGTCTGCCTAGTGATTATAGAAAATGTGTGTCGATACCTCATAATGTATAACGCCGCGCTGCCTTGAATAAATGCAGAGCTAGTGTCATCTTGTTTTTCTTTGTTTGTTCTTCATAACAGCACGTTGTTTCTTTCTTCCGTAAAGACCCGCATCTACCGCGTAAGGTTTGATATGACCAATCTCAATTGATGGCAATGACGTGGCTCAAGACATCTACACCTTAGGATTCGTATATCAATTTTCTCAATTGTAAAAACAAATGCATTTAACAAAATTTGGCGGAATCTGTTTCGCGGGCATTCGCTAAGTTAAACGGGTGGTATATGTACATACATCAATGAACTCACATGAATGTTTTACGTCTTTGCAGTGCAGCAGCATTGCTATAATTAGTCGGTTCGTTATATCCCATATTTCTTCTAAGCGTTAAGAAAAAAGTAGGCTTTCTGATATCAGCCACATTTGTACGCGTAGGAACCTTAGATACAAACTCACCCTATTCTATGTGTTCTATGCTTCGAACACGCCATATTTTTAATTAAGGCGTTGCGCTTCAAACGTTTTAAATTCTTTTCATGCACTGAAAGAACCACTACCAGTCAGGCGCATGTCTGTTATTCATTTACTTTTTTGGGATGACTCACGAAAATTTACGTCGCTTTTAAATAACGCTTTCCAACAAAGTTTTGAATATCTTGCATTTTAAAGAGATAGTTCTTAATTCATCATTACAAAGTCATTTCGCTTTGCATGCCATCTTTCAAGCCCCACGTGAGCCAAATATTTCTTTGTTAGTTGTGATATCGCGGCAGCTCTCGCACTGTCACTTTCATTATAAAAAGAACAAGTGCCACTGCAACATTGCGAGGCCAACCGAAGCTTGTATCTACTTCGCTATAGCAGGCATTTAGCTCCATTATTCTTCGTTATGATGAAGTTCAAGAATAATAGGCTACTTTCAAGTGCGCTTGCATGTTTCAACTGCGGAGGTTTTATGAGCTAAGACTTGTCGGCGTGGGCGTGTCTTTCACATTGTCTGTCACATGATCACACTCGCGATCAACTTGCAAAACAGGCTGAAAAGAAGCCTGGTATTAATCAAAAAATTTAGGCAAGACTTGACGTGAGTAGGTGGACGAGCGGAAGGGGTGAAAGAAGGGGAGTAATGTTTATGCAAGTAGAAGGAGGAGAAATAATAAGGGGAGAGGTTAAAGCATAACATAACCATGTGAATGAAAGAAGGGAGCTTCGAAGGCTGCTTTATCTGTTTGATGCAACCTCGACGAAAGCCATGCAGTAGGCAATGGAAGCTAGAAAGGTATAGGACTTTAATTCTGCTGTTTTAAATGTGTTGTAGTGAATGCAGGGATTGGGATATAGATGTAAAGAATGTAGAGTGAACGTAAAGACAACTTGCCATCGTCAGGCACCGTATACCCGCAATCGTCAGATAACCCGCCCAATTGTTCTTAACAATTGAGCTATTCCAGCGGTCTTCTCCTCGACCACATTGTCGGATATATCCGTGCATGAAACCTGTGAGTTTGAGTCAGCGCCGCTGGTGGCGATGGCAGCGTGTACGGAACACATTTTTTCACAGGTTTGGTGCTGCGGCATGTGATTTTTGTTTGTTATGTGCATGTACATGACGGCCAGAGTAGGACACCTTCCTTTTTTGCTATGCTCCGCCATCTATCATAAGGAAAGACCGTTTCATCAACATTGCTACGAGCGGCACTGACACACCGCGGTGGTCTAGTGCTAAGGTACTCGGCTGCTGACCCGCATGTCGCGGGATCGAATCCCAGCTGCGGCGGCTGCATTTCCAATGGAGGCGGATATGTTGTAGGCCCGTGTGCTCAGACTTGGGTGCAGCGTTAAAGAACCCCAGGTGGTCGAAATTTCCGGAGCCCTCCACTACGGCGTCTCTCGTAATCATATGGTGGTTTTTGGGACGTTAAACCCCACATATCAATCAATCAGGAGCGGCGCTGACTAACACCACCAGGTTCCATGCATACTAATGCCCGATGAAAAGGGCCAGTGGACGACCGCCGCTGTAGCTGATTTGGGTAGCGCGTCGGCCGCGTATTCGCAAGGTGAGAAGCTCTGTCCCTAGCGGAGGCAAAGTGAATTTTTTTGTTGATCTGATTTCTTCGCATATGTATCATAATTACTCCAATACACGTCAAACACAACAATTGAAGTCGATATACCTTGCTTGGCTTTGTTATCTGATGGTTTTCAATACTGAAAGGTACAGTATGGTATCACAAGAGTGTGTAAGAGGGAACGTGGGATGAGCACTGATGTGACAAGGAAATGAAGAAAAAAGCATAGTGTAGACTTGTTTATTACGGCAACGAACAGAAATAGAGGATAAGGTCACCAGTTTCGCTATGTTCCTTCTGTATTTGGACAGTTAGTAGTAGCTATCTCATTTTTTATGAAGACCAGGCTAGCAATAGAGTAAAAGTTAATGCGAACACTTGCGTTTGTGTGTTAGTGCATGTGCGTAAGAGAGACAGAGAATGCGGGATTCCCGCGGCACGGCTGCAATGGCCGTGCCGAAACCTTTCAACTCACCAATTTCGACCAGGATTTTTCCTAAGACAGTGTCACAGAGGCGACGGCCGCCCCATCTCGAGTCGAGTCAACCACCGACGATGCGGCGTGCCGCGACACGTACAGGACGCTTGCACCACTCCTGTGAATTTTCTTGATCGCAGTATCGTGACCAATACCCAATACAGGGTCTTGTCTTGTCTTGTCTCGTCGCCTAGGAGAGATCTTGCCTCGTACCCACAAGAGGGATTGGCCACACTGTACTTTATAAAAGATATTTTTGTACGACGCTTGCTAAAATAAAGAGAGAAATTAGATAAGAACAATAATAATGTTCCTTTGAAAAAAACATGAAAAAGTGCCGAAAAATTCGATAAACATGGTCCGCTCGAGTAGTGGGTGTGTGTTTCTTTTTTCATTCTTTATGTGGTTCTATGTGGTTAAAGCTACTAGGTTGCTATAATTAAACACTATATCACTTTTAATCGTCAGTTATTGGTAATGAAGTATTTAAATCTGCGAGAACTTAGCAAGGCATATTTTTAGTCTCTGCAATAAGTGACTCAACAGCAAAGCAGACATTCGTCTGGCTGTACTCAACTGCAGAGGCGCCCCACGCAAAAGGATAACTGTTTTTGTTTGGTTCCATGCACAGCTTTCTGACAGGTGGTCGTAGTATTTTTTAAGAGCGGAGTGGAGCAGTTTACGCTCGGAGAAAGTGCGTTAGGCACGGAAAAAATATCTTCACGAATCCAATAAGCTGATGCTGGTGCTGATGACCTCAGATGGGTGGCGCTCACCCACAGAGGGGGATGGGCCAACAACCGGGCGGCAGGATACTTAAATGAAAGTAAAATAAAATTAAAGCCGAACTGAAAAATTATTTTAAAGATAATATTGCCAATCAACAAAAATGTTTGCGGAGCAAGTGGTCAAACCATCTCTTGTTCCAGACAGACATCGCTACGAATTATAAACTGAAGATCTGGAAAGGTTAGGGTTCACTAGCACGGTAATATTTTAGTTGCATTGATGTGATCAAACACAGTGGAGCATATATCCCTGTGGCAGTAACCAAATGAAGTTCCGCCAAAAAATAAAAGTTCTGGTAGATTTACTTGTATTTCTAGCTTTTGTAACGGGGCAACTAAAAATATTTTTCTCTGATAAGAATAATGATGACAGAATAAAAAGGAATGTTCAATTGTTTCAATTTCGTGCAAAAAATGCACAGCGACGATGCCTTGAGCCGAGCTTTGTTAAGGTAATAATTTAGTTGTGGAACTGTACAGCGCAATTTGGTATAAGTGACCTTTAACTGGCGAGATACACACCACTGTTTATTCCAGCAATACTTTAAACGCTCGAAATCTTTAAATTTATCCAACTTACCTATTCTCAATTGCAAACAAGCATTTCGGAATTTTAGCGCTGTCGCGTAAGCCGTATCAGGCAAAACTGGGATGGTGGGCCCACTCAGGGATACTGGTGCTAAAGAGTCCGCCATTTCGTTCAAATTTAATGCGCGGTGGCCTGGTACCCATAGCAAATGCCGTTTTTTTTACGTTTTTCGGTACTAAATGCCGAAACGTATTCATGCTAGCTGGCGCTCTCGTACTCCTCTTCTACATCTTCTGCTTCGTTCCCAGAACACGCGCGCATGTTTGCGCGCCACGAAATGCAAAAAACTGATGCGTGAGGGAGAGTAGACGCAGAGAGACAGAAAGAAACGAAACGGAGAGAGAGGAAGAGTTGAAATACACGAAAAATACAAAAAGAAGCTGAGAGAAAGAAGGAAGGAAAAAAGCAAACAACTAGAAAAGCAATGTCTTGCCATAGACAAGTGTAATATGTCATAGCAACAGACTGGGGAAAGGAAGTATAAGACTGAGCAGTAGGTCTAGGGTAGTGCGCAGCATAGGCAAATATAGCATAGCATATCAAGACGTTAAGAAGGTAGCAAGGGTGAGAAGGAGCTCTGTGAGGTTGTTGAGGCGAGAACTGAGGATAAAGGGAAGAGGTGGTTGCAAGTGCCCCTTGTCGACGCTCAAGGTTAAAACCCAGGCAGTGCCTCCTCTGCATTTTAAGTGTCAGTCAGATACGCCCAGTCCAACCATTCACCCTTTTTTTTTATGGCCATATCGTACGAGGGTGGCGCAGCGAGATAACATCCTGAATTGATGCGGACAACGATTCCCACTCCGTAGTGATCATCTGCTCTGACGACGGCTACAACATTTAGAAGAAGTAGAGGGAGCGTTCACCTCGTTGCTTTAATCTGATATTCAACCTCAGACAAGGTGAATACTTGTGAAAGAGAAGAATATATTTAACGATGAGTAGGAGGAGAGGTCGGCCTGTAAATCGGATTTCAAGCCCGCTACAACCCGTCGGGGTAGGCAAAATTAGGACTAACATGAAATACACTGAATATTTTTCTCCTTGTGACTACTTCAGTACAATGTAGTAACAGGAACGTCTGCGGGGCTCTCTGCTGATTCCTGGATGACGCAAGCTAATTCACTGATAAGAATTAGTTTCAAATCAAACCAAATGTACAACACTATTTTATGTAAAATCGTCATTATTTCTCCCGATTAGAAGAGTGTAAATTTTAATTCACACAAATGCTCATTCATTTGATTATTTATTCTATCCACATCACGACACTTACCGTGTGCTTGTTTTAGAAAATATTACATTTCAAATTCTGTACTTTTGTCTTGATGTTTCCATTCTTATTAACGGTTTTCTTGGCCAATCTGCCCTTAGTGAGTAGGAGCCAAATTTGACGAAACGAGCCAGCAAGCATGAGGGCAATTTTGACTTATAGTATCTAAATTCACATAAATATTTTTTGTTACGATTCTATAAGTCATTATTGAAACATTTCCTATGTGGTCACTTTTGCTTATAAATTATTCATTTCTTGGCCAATCCCTCAAAGCAGGAGTGAGCCACACATATAGATGATGATAATGATGATGATGACAATCATCATTATCATCATCATCAATAATGTGGCAGCAGTGATTGGCGGGGATGGGGCAACCCTACCGCGCTAGCGAGCACCGGGGGACGTAGCGGCGAGTGATCTGAATCCACGGCTGCAGACGACAGGGCTTCTTCCAACAATTTGTGAAGCCGAGGAACGCCCTCATTCAGATCGGTAAGCTGAAGCGTGTAGTCATGCGGCATAGCCAACGTCACGACGCATTTCCGATGCTATTGTAAAATAATCAACAGGCGCACACACACACACCACACTTATCCATGTGATGTATTGATGACTCATGTTACGTGCGGTTGAGTTACGTCATGATTACTTCATGGTGACGTCGCAAATATTTGCGATCTGTGACGACGTCATGGCGCCATATCGTGACGCCATCACGCGATTTTTTTTTTCAATCACTCACCTCTTGTGCCATCACTGCCGGTCAATTTTCGCATTTGACGAGATGTCTAAGTTGTTCCTCTTAATATTTTACTGTCAGCATGTCCGCTTGAACGCTGATAGCATTCGCTCACCGATAAAAGTTTCTGTAATCCCGACTCAAATCAAAGCGGTAAGGAATGAAACTTCACGTGTGACCCTCCGGAAGAAGCAATATGGTCAATACTACAACATGAACACGGGTCACCGATCTTCTTTTCACTGCGGAAATGAAACATGTGCATGTGTTTACGTGTGTATACCCCATCGCACAGTCACTTTGTTGCTCTGTCGTTCCTACGAAAGCACATACAAATGAGGTGAAAAAAGGCTCAACATGTGTAGGTCCTATGCGCTTTCACATCAATGTAAGCAATGATCGCGAAATAATGCTATACCTCCTGTTGCTTTAAAATCTTTCTGTTGATACTGCTGGCCCACACAGTGTACAAATAATAAGGAGCTTACTTCGTCAGCCTGAAGAATAGGAGGCCTTCTATAATGGCAAGTCCTGCGTCTGTCATCAAAAGAAATGCCGTTTATTCAGAACGACACATCATACTGTATGAGATGACGATATCCTTTACTGACATTATAGCCTCTGCCTGCATTTCGTGGACCCACCATTTGTGAATATACAAGATTCTTGCGCTTAAGAGGACAAGAAATGTTACACGTAGTTCTGCGCTGTCGAAAATTTATATTTCATGTTGCCAAATGTCTTCCCATAGACTATCACATGCGCCTAGAAGATCTGACAATACTCAACTTAAAATTTGTCAACGTGTTTAACAGTCGTAGATTGATGTTTATAAAGCAGCGAAGCTCATTTTACTGTCTGAGTTGCAAATATCGCTAGAATTAGGGAGACAGAACGCTAGGCAGCCATAATATTAAAATACTGAACATCCGCATACTGGTACCTAGAAAACATCAAGGTAACGATTCACTATAATCTGACGCTTAGCCAAACATTTCTGAACAATGTAAACTTAGCAAAATTTTACGAACATACATATGGCCCTGCAGGCGCAGCGAAGTCTAGCGCGGTGTGGAACAGCAATGACTGTACAATCTTTTCTACAGCTATACACAAGAGCAAGCCAATCTCGCACCCAGGGACATGGGCTCCCGGTGGCAGAATTTTGCAAACAGACACCATTTCGTTCTGAACTATCAAGGCGTGTATCTATATTGCGACAGGTTAACATGGCAAGTGGCAGCTTCTGGACTTTGAAATGAGAGAAAGCGCTTGTTCATGCCTACAAGACGTCGTCTGAGCACCCCATGCATACGCCACGCTTAGATGCGACAACAATCGGCGCGAGAGGAAGATATTACTTAGTGTTGAGAGTACATTACGAAGTGGGAATCGTGCTGGCACCGCGTTTTCACATTGCACAGATTTCAATCCGCAACGAGAAACGCTGAACTCTACCGCCAGTGGATCGTTGTCATCACCAGTGAAAACTACGAGCCCACTAAAAGTGCACGAGTAAGCACAGTCACTGCAACATACCTTGGTCACTGCGTGTAATAAAGCATGACGTCAACTGGTTCAATTTAGAGCAGTGATTTCCCGGTTTCACACCAGTAGTATGCGGCAACGAGTTGTTGACGTACTCTTTCGCAGACCACATGCCAATAGAAGACATTACGACTCACGCATGCATACACACACTGAGCACGTTCATTACAAATGCAACGGCGTACTATTGCATTACAAAGAACCGCCAGCAACTGAAAGCATCGCTATCGACATTTGAACTGAAACATGCCTTAGCTTAGATAGGCGAATCTGTGATGTCTGTTAGTGTCATTGCATTTACGCAACGCGTGTGTTTTCCGAGGGCCAGGCATAATTGACAAATGATGCGGTGCATGAACGCAAGCCACCGGAGGATTACAGCGCTTTGGTGACCGCTGACACTGGCTAGAAGCGCAAGTGTTGCCTATCAACAGTCAAGACACGTCACAGTTCGGCGGCGTTCAAAGCCACGCTTTCAGCTTTCCACTCTTGACGTTTCTTTCAATCGCGTGAGTATGTACCAAATGAAGCTGCTTTTGTCGTCTCCGATACAAGTGCTGTAGGCATTCCCGACTGTCAAGGAAGGTCTTCTCGATGTTTCACAAAAAAACATAAATTTCTATGAGAGAAAAAGCGCGAAACATGCTTACTGCCATACTCGGGATAAGAAATTTCGCGTTTGATTTGCGAATCGTCTTCTTGCATGGCAGTTCAGTATGTTGCATCGCTGCACTGACTACAGATGGCACAACGCGCATTCAAAATATGGCAGCACGCACTGTACTTACTGTGTTCTGGTGTATAGAGGCGTCGCAAAAGTAGGGTAATTATGCAACACGTTTTGTTTTGCAGACAGCCCGGTGCGTACTGCAGAGAGTGAAAAGGTACCATATCTGAAAAATTCAAGTGGTGGCTGCAACTACCCACAAGGCAGCTTTCCTTTCAACATCAATATTCTCAAGAAGAGCTGTAAAGATGACACGAAGGCGACATACACGCCGCGGAGGTTGGGGCCACCTGCTGTCACCGAATGCACAAAGTGCGTCGAATAATGAACAAACGCACGGGCCCAACACCCAGACAGAAACACCAGCGAGTAAGTCAAAGGCGGTGAACACTGATAAAGACAACAAGAGTATCCAGATGACAGACACCACTGATAATGCAGAAACTGCGAGACCTCACAGTTCCGGTAATCAAAACACCCTACAGCAGCCTGCCACTATTGCGTCTAACACACGAGACTCTGAGAACACGTGTGGTGCATTCCCTTTAACCGAAACAAGCTCTGGAAGCCAAGAAGGGATTCAAGAAAACGGAGAGAAGGCGTGTTCCACCTCTACAGTCGACTCTACAGCCGGAAACAAAGACGGTACACTGTGCAGCACAAAGGAAGGCTTCTCCAAGTGCGCAGATACCTCAACCACCGGAGACAAAGGTCACCCGCAGAACAACATTGAGGAGGAATCTTCGATTATTTCAATCGCTTCAAACACTGAAGGCAAAGATGGCACGCTGGACAACAGAGACAAGGTATGCAAGTGTGCTGTCTATTCAACCACAGGAGACGGGAGAGGTACAAGTGTTGCCGAAGGGGAGGCGCCCTGCATAAGTGCAGCCATCTCAACAGCAAGACGCAAGGGCGGAACAAAATACATCAAAGAGGAGACGTGTACAAAGTGTCGAGCATACTCAACTGAAGGAGGCCTACGCGAACCACAAGACAACAGAGAGGAGGCGTGCTCCAAATGTGTGCTCACCTCAACCACAGGGGGCAAATGTGTGACGCAGCACAGCAGTGGCGAGGAGTTTCCCTTAAGGGCAGCTGACTTGACATCAGCCGCCAAAGGCGAGATGTTAGAGAAAACTGCAAGTGGAGAGACACCATACGTAGCGAGTTCAACAGAGCCTGAAGTTTCCGTAGTTGCAGTAGGATATGAAGATGGGAAAATGGCCTCGGTTACCAAGCCGGACATTCACATGGAAACCGTAACTGAGCGCGACGTCATAACGGTGTCTCTCTCGGATCCTGACGTGACAATGCAATCAGTTTCAGAAGACGCCACATTTATGCCAGTCAGTGTCTCAACAACGTGTACGAAGTGCCATTCTCCACTTGAATTACAAATTTGCGGTGCCCCCACCACTGGGGACGCAGATCATGCAGGGGCCTTTAGATTATTGCCAGCCGCACCGGTCCGACAAAATATGTGCGAACAGCAACAAGGATTCTCGCTTGCCTCTCTGTATGTTAAACCACAAGCATCTTCAGGAATGCACACATCTAGCGTTGTACCAAACGCACAACTCCAACCATCAACAGTGATATCTTCTACCCCGATCACACAAATGCCACCGGCAATCCTGCCGTTGGCCACTGCACAGGAGCTACCGTTAAGGGTTACACTACTTCCATCTCAGACAACTGCGCCATGGCCAATGCAAATTTGTGAAATGCCTCCGAGCGTCCGATATGAGCGACCCGCAGTCACATGGTTACGAAATTTTTCACACCTGCTGCCAGGTTCGCCAATGCATGGCCTCTTTGAAGCCACAAAACCACTGCCTGCTTTTACTCCGTTTTCACCATCTGCAGCACAAACAACATTTCATGTGCAGAGTCCAGGCTATCCCCCGAACAGCCAGCTACCCCCTTTTACAGTACCCAATCAATTCCTTCGAATGCATGGGGCACCGGCTGCTGCGATGCGTGTCGCCACCACGCCTTACCAGCAGCAACTTTCGATGATAGCGACTCCATTCGTGTTCCCTGGATGGCCGATTGCTCATATACGAGAGGTACCCATGTCTGGCCAGTTTGCACCACCACATTACATGCCGACGCCACCACAGGTACCACCACCAGCGAATGCTCAGACGTACAACCTTTCAGCAGGCGGCCATCCTCCGCATTTATTGCCCCCTCCATTACACGCAGCATCGGCACCTTCCCTCGCAGGCGGCAACATCAACACCCAGGTTCAATCCTCCATGGCTGCCCCTCCAGTAAGACTGGCGACGCAAATTTCTCCGGGTGTTTCGATGCGCGATCCTCCAAGCAGCACACGTTTGCAACTTCCAACAGCTATCCTTCCCAGGACTATGCGGCCTCCTGGCACACAAAGCGAAAGCGTTACTTCTAACAACCAACCACAGCCTTGTACGGCTGCTTCATCACTACACTTTCAGCGCCAACCACTCTCAGGTTTAGCGGCACCCTCCCAGCTCCAACCATATCCAGCTCTTCCATCACCACTTAGCATGTCGACACCCGTTAATACACCTAGTTTCCAAGCCATGCCGCCCTCAGGTTTACCAGCACCCTACCGGCCACTGTTTTCTCCGGCTGTCCCATCCCCACAAGACATGTCGAACGCCATTCCTGTGCCCAGTTTTCAAGCCTTGCCACCCTCAGATTTGGCAGCACCCTCACTACCACCACCTTCTCCGCCTGCCCAACCACAACAGAATACGTCGGTTCCCATTAATACATCTAGTTTTCAAGCCCTGCCGTGCTTAGGTGTAGCAGCGCCTTCTCAGCCAGTTATTTCTCCAGATGTTCCATCACCACAGAACATGCCGATACTCGCTAATGCGCCTAGTTTTGAAGCCTTATCGCCCTCAGGTTCAGCAGCACCCTCTCATTCACAGCCTTGTCCGCCTGCTCCATTATCACAGAATTGGCCATTCCCCGTTAACACGCCTAGTTTCCAAGACCTGCCGCGCTTAGGCGTAGCAGCATCCTCCCAGCCACAACTGTCACCTGCTGCTCCATCACCACAGAATATGTCGATCCCCGCCAACACGCCTAGTTTTCAAGCGTTGCCGCGCTTAGATGTAGCAGCCCCCTCTCAAACTGTGCTTTCTCCGCCTGTTCCATTAGCACAGAATATATCGATCCCTGTTAATACACCTAGTTTTCAAGCCTTGCCACGCTCAGGTTTAGCAGCACCCTCCCAGCCCCTGCTTTCTCCCGCTGTTCTATACCCACAGAATATGTCCAGCCAAATTAATTCACCTAGTTTACAATCTCTGCCTCCACCAGATTTAGCAACGCCATCCCAGCAACAATCTTCTCTGGCCGTTCTACCACCACAGAATGCGTCGATCACCGTCAATACGCCTAGTTTCCAACACCTGCAGCCCTCACATTCAGCAGCGCCCTCGCAGTCGCAACCTTCTCCGGCTGTTCCATCACCACAGAATACGTCGATCTCAATTCATGGGTCAAGATTCCAAACTCTGCCATCTATAGGTTTGGAAGGACCCTCTCCAGAACGACCCTTAGCTAGCCCTGGCAATCAACCATCACCATTGACAGCACTCGCGCCATCGCCAAGGCTGAAGTGGGTCGATGAACTCGATAAACTGCAACAAGACCGGCCTTCATCTTAGCCTGAAAGCTTCGCCTATACACTCCTAAGGAACTTTACGGCAGTTCTCGAAGCATGCTAGTGATAATGAACATCTCAAATCAGGATCGACTTACCTAAGAACAACTAATGAACTTATAGCGTGCATAATTGGACTGTAGTGCTGGTTAGGCAATATTTACGCCTGCATGTGCAAAGCTGATTGGTGAAGTCAATATTTCTCTATTAGATTGGTTCAATTTTGGACGTATTCATGTTTTTAGGGTTGTTTACAATAATAAAGTTTTTTATTAATATACATATTCGTACCAAGTGTTTCAGATACATTTACTATAGTGAATCGGTGCTTGGGTAGCTCGCCTATTCATTTTCCTGTCCTATGCAGTGAGACGTGGCGCTACGAATCTCGCAGTGTAATGAAGTATAATCGTTAGGTCAAAAATTCATATCTCTACAGAGCATGCAAAACCATTACGCGTCAAAAATCATTACGCGACATTACGTTGGCCTGCGTTTTCATTAACTGTCCGTCAGTGCCGTAGCAACATCGTGAAAATCTCTGAATGATTACCAGCAATGTTCCTTGGCGACAACGATCGTACATGTGTACTAGTAGGTATACAGGGTGCCTCAGCTATCTTTAGCCAGAGTTTAAAAATTTGGCGACACACGCAATAACGACGCGACCAAATGCATGTTGCTGACCATTGCCTGAAGTAAAGACTATTTTTTGTGTTCTAAAGTATTGTTTATTTAGATTCGTTTAATTACCCAACTTTTTCAGGACCGAAGGTGGATAAAAATTTCAATGAGAAAGTTGTAGATCGGTTTTTCTCCTATAACTACAAATGCCCGCGAAATAGGTGAAGCAGTCCGCTGTGTAACAGTGCGTGTGATTAAAAAAAACCGCTTTTTACGTTTTTCTTTCAGGATTTCTTTAGACTGGAATTGTTCTTCTATGTCCTGCGCAACTGATCGCCTATTTTTATCGTCGATCGAATGTCTGAGTGCATATAAAAAGAAGCTTTTTTTCAAATGAAGTTAGTTGGAAGCTGACACCCTGTCTTGCCCCACCCCCCCTTTTTTATTGTCTGTTGTGGTTGCGTTCTTAATATCTAGTCAGTATGAACCAACTAGAACAGCAAAACATTCTAGTAAACAATTAACATTCGCGCGTGCATAAAAATGACCGAACGCACTGCTATATACGTTTGCACTGAAGGCTCTTAGGGCACTGCCATGGTCCCCTCCGGGCTGTTGTTAACATGCATGACCCCCCAAAAGTACACTGTCGAGTCTGTGAAGTCGGCTTTTTTTGCTCCCGTCACAACAGCCCTGAAAGGAAGGGATCCACCTCTCCATTAAAAAGGTCTATAGGCCGGGCTAAGCTAACATAAGCAACTCGCGTTTATTGAGCTACTTTATAACGCAAACTTCGAAAAGAAAGACACGCAAAAAGAATCCGGAGGGAGCAGAAAGGGTGGGGCGCTGAAGTTCAACGGTTTGTTTGAAAAAAACATGTCACAAATTACACCTATTCGCGTGCGCATTCATCAATATCGGTAAAGAGTAGTCACACTTGCATCAAATAGCTGCATCTCGTTTTTGTAAAGTGAAACGTACGTATCACTTATAAAACTCGTGCCTTTTTTTTCCTCAATTCGAAACGCTTCCGACAACTATTGCGCTAATGTTAGGTTGCTCCTGCCTATTGTAATCTCATGAAGCCGAGGCTCACCTCTTCAGGCTAGACAATGCGCAGGTAAGTGCGCGTTTCTTTTCCTCTGGATGGAGCTGATAGGAAATATGTACGTTAAGGGGGATCGGTGTTATGTGTGGCAATGGAACTGCTGGAGGAGGTTGTGGCTGGGATTGTGCTCCTAAACCTGACGACGGCCAGGGTTTAAACTGTGGTGAGTGAGTGAGTGAGTGAGTGAGTGAGACAACTTTATTGTCGATCTGGCATAAAGGGAGAAGAGGTAGACGAATTAAAGCAAGACTCTAGTGTGCTCGGACGTTCCGGGAGCAGCAACCTACTCGCGTCAAACCCGTGGGGTCGCTGCTTTCAGCCGCTTGCGTTCCTGGATGCCAAGCACGTGCTGGATCACGCCTCTTTGGCTGCCTAGCTCTTGGCTCATGATGTTGCTGCTGATGATAATTAGCATTGCTTCTTGGTTACCCAGCGGTGGCGCACAGTCTCAGAGGAGGTGTCTCTGTGTGGCTCTCGCTTTCTTGCAGTGTTGGCGTATACCTGTAGAGTATATCTCCGGGCAGACGTGCTTTGCCAAGACGGGGTTCATATGACTTTCACTTGTAACTGCCATAGTGCGACTGCTTCGCTGCGTTTTATGTCTCAGTGAGGCGGTGGGTAGAGGCATCTGCTCGTTCTGCACCACTGCAGAACACCACCACAAGAGTATGTTCAATGATAGCAAGACCGGAAACCAATGTTACCGTCAAGTGGTTCCCTGCGCACGCAAAGGAGTTGGACACGGGCCCGAACTGCAGCGAGAAGGCAGATACGGAGGCACACGCGCTAACTAGCCATGGGTCTCCGTCAAGACATTCCTCGGACCCGGAACGACCCGATGCCGAAGACGAAAGGTATTCCATCGCAACCTAAAGAAACTGTGGTGATAGAACACCCGAAGCGCTGTGGCTGGTTGTTAAGATTAAAATGTTCTCCTCGCTAGCCAAGCGGAAGAGTTTTCCCTGGAGACAGAAAGGTTTGATGTCACAAGCGTGCGCTTTCTGCAATATCACACATCCGAAATCCCGACGACGTTTGTGCCACAGTTGCTAAGGTGGTGGGGCGTCGGTTTGAGCCTCGGTGTTCGCGTTGCCGCCCACAACGTAAGAGAATGACGATGCTTGTGAGACAGGGGCCGTAATTGGGAGAGAGAGAAAAGACTTTATTGACAGGATCCTGCATGGGGTAGGTGCCGGCCTCGCAGGGCGTGGTCTACCCTATGCAGTCCTAGAAACACTGGGCCAAGGACTCGAGAGTTGAACCTGACCCGACAGAGGATACTTGGGTTCCCGCACCCCGCACTTGCGGGTCACGAGTTCCCGTTCTCATCTGCCTGGCCAGGGCCCCGTCGAGCTGCTGGATTGCCCATTTCTGAGATTGGCAGTCCACCGGGCGGATCCACCGCTCCATCTGCGCTGACAGTTCTTGGCGGGAGGTGCTGTCGTTGGCACCAGTTACTCCGCCATGAGATTCCCCAGCCATGCCACACACATCACCGTCGGCAACGTCGCACGAACCGCCGTGCGGTATCGCGGCACTGTCAGGAAGGCCTACAGGAACGCCCTGGGTCTACTGCAAGGCAGAAGAACGTCTGCCTTGCTGGCTCTGGGGGTGCACAACACACTCTCAGAGATCAGCGAGGCCCAACGAATGGCACAGCTAGCTCGACTAAACAGCACGAAGACGGACAGACGCATCCTGGAGAGAATGGGAATCAACCCGCCCGCTCAAGGAGGTGCGGAAGACGATGAACTGGAGAGCCATGTCCCCCTGTGGGACGAAGCGGCAAGGCGCATTATAGTGTTCCCGTTGCCAAAGAACGTGAACCCGGAGAAGGACTGGGAAAGATGCAAGGCGAGAGCAGTGACTCTGGTCAAGCAGTGCAAGAGTGACGAGAACGCCGCGTTCATCGACGTGGCTAAACATCCATCGAGAAGATGCGTGTACGCGATGGCAGTCATCTGGGCGTCAATGGGTGAGCTGATCAACGCGGGTACGACTAAAGTGAAGACCCTATGCCAGGCATAAGAGGCGGCAAACGGCCTGGCGATGGGAGTACCAGGCATTCGGACGATCCTGAACGACTCCAAAACAGCGGTCAGGAACTACGCCAGGAGAACGGTCTGGAGGGAGGCGGAGCGGATCGTGGGGCTCACCAGAGCCTCGCGAACCCGACCGGGCCACCCATCACCATAAAGTGGTGCCCAAACAACCTGGGGGAGCTACCGAACATGGACAATCGCAACGAGGATGCAGACAGAGCGGCTCAAGAACTCATCAGGTGCCGGTACGACAGCGAGAGCATCCCCGCGGGTGTCGGCGACGAACAAGACCCCGAACCCCTAGTCGACTACGGCACGATACTCAGCAGGCACAGGGAAGAAAAAAGAGAATACCCGGCCCCACATCGAGAACTTTTTTGAGCAGAGTCAGTGTTGCTCCGTCACCTACAAGTGAAGAGCGCCTTAACTCCGGCGATGGCGCGCCACAAATGTCCCGAGGTATTCGCAAGCCTGGTGTGCAGTATATGCGAACAAGAACTGGTGACACTAGGACATATAGTGAGGTGTGACAGTGCAGCGTAATTGGGGAGTCAGGCCACCTTCTGAAAGGTCGCACATATGAGCATTCAAGGGTGGTAATACTTTCGGTGGTGTAGCCATGGAATGCGGGGGTGCAAACTTAGCAGGCATGTGAACCTTTCGCATTAGAACAGCTGGCATCCCTGGGAATGCGAAGAATGGAGTCGATGATGAAAGTTCTGGCAGGTTACGCGGTACACGCAGGCACAGCGCACAACCTAACAGCCGATGGCACATCTAATCGAAGGGATGAAGTGGGTCTTATAAAAGATGGCACTTGTATGTTTGAGGTATATATTTCAACCCGCGCGTGAAATATCACCTGCGCTGCAGACGACGAACAAACACTTACATTATTTTTGTTGGTAGGCAATCGTGCAGTTACAATATATAGGACTTCTTTTGCCGATCCCCCATAACGGGTAAGTGCCATAGCATCCAGGCAACAAACAAACAAATAAGCACGAAGTTGTTGGGGGCTTTCTGGAGGCCATAAATCGCCTAACCTGACAGTAAACATGCCAAGTTATGTGACCATGTGATTGTACATAGTTCATGTTGGACGCCCGGATGTATTATATGCACTTGTAGGTCATGTCCCAAGTTAATAGTGCCAGAGATGTGGTAGCGAAAACCTAGACAGTACACCTGCTGTGCAGTGGTGAACGGTTGAATTGCAGCTGGCATTTGTGGGATGCGGATCGAATGTTTTGTGGTTGGTGGTTGGGGTAGTGGGTTTAATAGTTTAATACACCACTATAGGTATCCCTGTTCCCGGGAATGCTTGTGTCACAGCGTACGCTGATGTAACTGAGAGGATTTGCGGCTGTTGGCACACTTCCGGTCGTGCTTGTGCGGCAGGAAATAATCCAACGGTGCCTCTACATGCCACAAGCAAATTTGCGGCATTGGCGGCGCCGTAAGTTTATAAGCCGAGTTAATAATGACACTTGATACACATTAGTGAGACACTCATGGGCATAAAAATGGCGTCTTTTGAAACCAACCGAATTGTCACGTCATGATTCAAAAGATACCGTTATGACATCGCCAACGTTTTCATATGGAAATCCACTTCGGTAATTGGGGCCACTTCTACACTTTCAGCTCTATCGTCAACAATCCCCACGGCTGCGTCGGGCTCCATGTCAGCTTCTCATGCCGCTACGTATGACACTCTCTGCTTTCAAGCTTATAAGGGCCCTGAAACACCAATTCAAGCAACCATGGAATGGATTCAGTGAAAGAGCTTAGTGCCTCACGATTTCAACGCCGCCAAAATTTTAAGAATCCATCTACTGCGAGTGAGGTTACAAAGATTTGTCGCATGCTGCAATTGTATTCTCAATTATCTCGTCTCGACAAAAGCACTGGAAGTCAAGCAGGAAGAGATGGCAGGGGTAAACAAAAAAAAAACGTCATGCACGCCTCGTGATCTTGAGCCCTTTTTTTCTTTTTTTTTCTTCGGGTATGCCGTTTTTTCCCTGTGATCAGGTGCACAGCCTAGACAAGTCACGGCCTCCAGTGGCGATTCCTGTAACGACCGAGCACGTCATGTTCAAATCAGCCAATGGCTGATAGATGGCCTTCTACGAGTGGTTTTTGAGCTTCCTCCGTCATTTATCGAGAGAAGAGAAAGGAATTTTTAGGTGCTTTGATAATTTATTGTGAATTCTAGGCCACGTTCTATTCTATAATATTTGTCCCGTGTGTGTTCGGGAACCTCTTCAACCAACCGGCAGCATTTTCTGACCATGCCCAAAAATTGTTGCACGGCCCCTTTAAGTTATTTCGTCCCGCCTTTGTCTCCTGAGGTGAAGTCGGCTTCTGCGTATGGAACACGCTTCGCCACTGTTGTGCTTCGTCTAACTTTTAATGTCTGCGGTTGAGGTACTCGCACATTTAGAACAAACCTCCTTTCTATTGCTTTGTGTCTCGCATTTGCCTGCTGAAATTGAGTCTCCTCCACGCGTGGTACATTGCCGGGATAAGAAAATCACCATATTCTTTTTTTGCAATTTGCAAATTGATCACATTTCAATTTGTCATCATTGTTTTAATGTTTGAGTTCACCTACACGACTGGCTTCACGGTGAATCCCCCCTAGTGGGTAGCCGCCATATCTAAGAAACTGCCCAACAAAGAAACGATGCGGCAGCAGTGATTGACGGCGGTGGGGCAACTCTACCGCGCCAGCCAGTGCGGGGTGCCGCAGCACCGAACGTCGTCACTCCATGGCTGCAGTCAAGACCGGGTTTCAGCCACCGGTTTCCTAACCCCATTACACGCCCTGTTCAAAATCGGTAAGCTGAAACGTGTTGTTGTTCGTCCTGTACGGCATCGCCGATGTCTTCGCGCGTGCCCGATATCATTGCAAAGATGGGCGGCAGCCACAAACACTTTCATATCCACAAACCTCTGCCCTGGGGTGTCATGTGATGACTCATGTTATTATGACGACGTAGTGACGCCAAGGTGTCGTCGCGGATATTTGCGGTCTTTTACGACGTCACGTGGTGACGTGATTTCCTGATGACGTTTTCTATCGCTGGCGTTGACGCCGACACATGGGGCGCCTTCTACGCCCATGATTCTACTGTTTGAGGCCAGGACGGGAGTACTGCGAACCAAGACATATCGAGCCAAATACGAAGGGGTCGACACAGTATGCAGTGCGTGTGGAGAGGAAGAAGAAACTGCCGAACACTTGATAATGTTCTGTAAAGGGCTTCACCCTATAGTTCAGGATGATGGCGCAGAGGTTTTCAAAGCACTGGGGTTTAGGGACCGGGAGGGCAAAATAAGCTTTAATCGGGTAGACTTAACCAGAAGGAGGTTATCTGATTGGTGGCTAAAGTCAAGACACGAGTGAAAATTAAACTCTTCACTGCAAAGTACGAATCCTCAAACTCACTTTTTAAGGAAAAAAATAAATATAGTTTTTGGTTCATTAGGTGTTACGGCTTGGTGGCGCTAGCCACCGCCCGATCTAAAGGGTACAGCCATATCCATCCATCCATCCATTAATTTTCGCACTCGACAAGACATCTAAGCTTTTCGCATCAATATTTCGCATCAAGCAAAACAACATGTCACGCGTCCCCTTTTAAAGCAGAAGTGAAACAACTGCATGAGTTTAGATATGCAAGTGCTTAGATACGTAATCACCCTATTTTTACTCTTATTGCGAGCCTACGACAGAACATACAAGGGGTTTATAAAAAGCTCAAAATATCTGCGTCTCTACCCAATAGTGCATGAGTTCTTACGCCTACACGACATAGGCAATTATCGCGAAGTGAATTGTAACCTCTTGTTTCAAATGAATGTTCCGTTATATACTGTTGGTCCCCAAAGTATACAAATCGTAACGGCCAAACGTCCTCCGTCAGAGGTACGAGATTACTTTTAGAATGAGACGACCTGTGCCTATAAAGAAAATAAACGCTGTTCATTTAGAGAGACGCGTCATTGTCTATAAGCTCACGCTGTGATTTGCCAACATAACGTCCTCTGTTTGCACTATCGGGACTTAGCATTTATGCGTGTATAAAATTATTGTGCTTAGCGGAAAAGTAGTGTTACACGTTGTGCTGCTCTATCGGAAATTTATATATGCAGAAACAACTTGATATCCACTATCACATGCCCCTGGGAGTATTCATATTATACTACTTGTAATTGGTGAACCTTATTTAAGAACAAGTGCACTGCAGTTTATAAATCAGTGAAACTCGTGTGAGGTCGGTGTTGCGAATATTGCTAGAAATTGGGATAACAGAGCACTTGCTAAACAATAATAAATACCTGAGGCACGCAGAGAGGTACCAAGAAAATATGAAGATCACACAGGAAGCATTAGGATATCAAATTAATAGCAATTAAGATCACGTTTCGCTCTAATGTGACACATGGTCACATGCTTCTCAACAATGTAGACTTCACCTAATCTCGCGAACCAACATGATTCTGTGAGCGCATCGACATGTCACCGTCTAACACAACAATGACTGTATGTACGACAACTATCAGGGCGTCGTGAAAGCTAAACAATTACGTAACATATTTTGTTTTGCAGCCAGCCCGGTCTGTACTGCTGTGAGAGAAGAGTGACCGTATCCGAAACATTAAAGTGGTCGCTGCGGCGACCCGCAAGGCAGCTTCAATTCGGGCATCGAAATTGTCACGGAGAGGCTTCAAGATGAGGCGGAGTCAACATCCACCTCTCACAGATTGGGGCTTCACGATGGCGGCCAATGCACAAGTAGGGGTGGATAATGAAGAAACGCACAAAGGCGACATCAAGACCGGAACGTCTGGGAGTAAGTCAAGCGTGGCAAGAACTGGCGCAAACGATCAAAGCATCCGGATGATAGACACCGCTGACAGTTCACAGAGTGCAGGACACAGCAGTTCCGGTAATCAGAACAACATACAGCAGTCTACCGCTATTACGTCTAACACGTTTGGCCCTGAGAACGCGCGTGTTGAATTTCCTGTGGCTGGCGCAACCGCAGGAGGCCAAGACGATACACAAGAGAACAGGGAGGAGGCGCATTTCGCATCTGCAAGTGAACCAACAGCTGCAGAGAAAGGTGGTACACAGGAGAGAAGAGAGGAGGCATCCTCTAAATCTGCTGCCGCCTTCAACGTGGTAGGCAAAGGCAGCACGCAGGATGACAGAGAGAAGACAACTTCCAGACCTGAAGCGGAAACAAACGCTGGAGCCAAGAGTTGTGCAACTGTTGCCAAAGGGGAGGCGGGCTGCTTAAGTGTGACCGCCTTAACAGCAGGAAGCAAAAGCGGGACAGAAGTCATCAGAAAGGAGGCGTGTCCCAAATGCGTGACCTCTTCAACCGCAGGCGGCGAAGGTGTGATGCAGCACAACAATAGTGAGCCGTGTTCCATAAGTGCAACAGCTTTTACTACAGAAGCCAAAGGCAGCACATTAGGCAAGCCTGCGAGCAGAGAGACGCCATACGTAGCGAGTGCAACAGTAGCCGACATGGAGCGTCACGGAGCAACTGTTTCTTCAAATAAGCCTGTAATTTCCATAGTTGAAGCGGTATGTGAAGATTTGGAAGCGGCCCCAGTAGCCATGCCGGACATCCATGTAGAAACCTTCACTGAGCGCGACATCGCGCTTGTATCAGTCTCGGATTCTAACGCGACGAAGCACTCGGTTTCCGAAGACGCGACAGTTACGTCCAAGAGTGTATCACTAAAGTGTACCAAATGTCATTCTCAACTTGGGCTAGAAATTTGCAACGTCTCCACCGCCGGTACAGCAGACCATACAGGCACCGTTGGAGTATTTCCCGTCGCACAAGCCCGACCAGGAGACTGTGAACAGCCGCAAGGTTTTCCCATTGCCTCCCAGTACGCTGTTCCACCAAGATCCCCGGGAATGCAGATATCCGACGTAGTACCCGACGCACAACTCCAACCAGCAACAACTACACCTTCAATTCCCATCACACAGAAGCCGCCGGCTACCCCACCATTCGCTACTGCACAGCAGCTACCGCGGGATACGCTCTTCCCATCTCAGACACCAGCACCAAGGGCAGTGCAAACGTGTGAGATACCTCCGAGCGTCCGACATCAACTACCCAAAATCACATGGTCGCCAAGCTCGGAACATATACTTCCAAGTCCGCCAATACACGGCCTCCAAGATACCACGCAACGATCGCCTGCTATCGCGCTGCCTTCGTCGCCTGAAGCACATGCAATATATCGCGCACAAGTTCAAGGCTATCCCTTGAACAGCCAACTGCCGGCTTGTAATACTGCAACTCCATTCCTGCGATCGCATTCGCCATCGGCTATTACGATGCGGGATGAGTCTACGCCTAACCAGCCACAACCTCCGACAATAACGGCTCCGTCCCTGTTCCATAGGCTGCCAACTGCTCAAATGCGAGAGGTGCCCTCACCTGGCCCGTTTCGACCACCGCAGGCATCACCATCTCCTAATGCTCAAATGCACAACCATGCAACAGGAGGCCAGCCTTCGCATTCATTGCCCCCTGCGTCGCAAACACCATCGACCCCTTCTTTTCAACCGGGCGGCAACATAAACAGCCAGGCTCAATGTCATGCCTTTCCACCTACAAGACCTGGGGCGCCTTTGTTACCGGGCTTTCAAATGGACGATACTCCAGACAGAACACGTTTGCAACTTCCGACAGCTATGAACCCCGGGACATTGCTTCTGCGTGGCATACAAGGCCAAAACAACCAGCCACAGCCTTCTCCAGCTATTTCATCACATTACCAACCCCAGCCATTGTCAGGTTTAGCAGCTACCTCCCAGCCGGAACCTGCTCCGGCTGCCCCACCCCCACAGAATACGTCTGTCCCCTTTAATGCGCCTAGTTTACAACCACCACTATTCTCAGACTTAGCCGCACCATCCCAGTTACAACCTTCCCTAACTGTTTCACCACCCCAGAATACGTCGATTCTCTTTAATGCACCCAGCTTTCCAGTCCTGCCGCCCTCACGGTCAACAGAACTCTGCCTGCCACAACCTTCTGTAGCTTCTCCACCACCACAAAATACCTCGAACCTCTTTAGTGCTCCCAGTTTTCCACTACTGTCGCCCTCCAGTTTAGCAGCACCCTGCCTGCCGCAACCTCGTTTGGCTTTTTCATCACCACAAACTATGTCGACCCCCTTTAGTGCACCTAGTTTACAACCACAACTATTCTCACGCTTAGCCACACCGTCCCAGCCACAACCTTCTCCAGCCGTTCCACCACCACAGAATACTTCGATCCGCTTTAATGCACCCAGTTACCCGCTCCTGCCACCCACACATTTAGCAACACCTCGCGTGCCGCAATATTCGTCCGCTGTTCCATCCCCACCAAGTATGTCTATGCCCTTTAATACATCTAGTGCACAACCACAACTATTCTCAGGTTTAGCAGCACCCTCCCAGCCTCAACCTTTTTCCGCAGGTCCACCACCACAGAATACTTCGATTCTCTTTAATGCGCCCAGCTTTCCACTCCTGCCGCCCTCACGTTCAACAGAACTTTGCCTGCCACAACCTTTTGTAGCTTCTCCACCACCACAAAATACATCAAACCTCTTTAGTGCTCCCAGTTTTTCACTACTGTCGCCCTCCAGTTTAACAGCACCCTGCCTGCCACAACCTCGTTCGGCTTTTCCATCACCGCAAAGTATGTCAATCTCCTTCAATGCACCTAGTTTACAACCACAACTATTTCCGGGTTTAGCCGCACCATCCCTAGCACAACCTTCTCTAGCTGTTCCACCAGCACAGAATAGTTCGATTCGCTTCAATGAGCCCGGTTTCCCACTCCTGGCACCTCCACGTTTCGCAACACCCTGCATACCACAGCACCCTTCAGCTGTTCCATCACCACCAAGTATATCGATGTCCTTTAATACACCTAGTGTACAACCTCAACTTCTCTCAGGTTTACCAGCTACCTCCCAGCCACAACCTAGTCCGGCTATTCCATCAGCACCGAATATGACGATCCCGCTCAATGCGCCTGTTTCCCAACCTCCGCCACCCTTACGCCTACCTTCGTTCTCCCAGCTTCAATCTTCTACGGCTATCCTATCACCGCAGAATATACCTACCTCTTTTAATGCATCTATATTCCAACCCCTGCCGCAATCACGCTTAGTAGTGCCTTCCCAACCTCAACCAGCATCTGCTGTCCCTTCCATGCAGAATATGTCAACTCCCTTTAATTCACCTAGTTTCGAACCCCAGCCACCCTCAAGTTCAGCAGCCCTCTTCTCGCCACAAACTCCAATGACTGTTGAATCACCCCAGAATTCGACGTTTTCCTTTAATCTGCCTATTTTTCAAAACACACAATCATCAAGTTAAGCTGCACCCTCTCTGCGACTAAATTCTCCGGCTCTTCCATTATCGCGGAGCGCGTCAATTTCCTTTATTCTACCTAGTTTACAACCGCAGCCATCGACAACCTCAACATCCTCCCAGTCAGAACCTTCACCGGCTGTTCTATCGCTACGGAATGCGTTCATATACCGTTAGTGGGCTTAGTTTTCAATCCGTTCCGTCTTCAGGTTTGGCAGGACCTTCTCACTCACAACATTAAGTTACCCCTGTGTAGTCAACCATCACTGTTGGCACCACTCAAACCATCCGGAAGGCTGAAGTGGGTCGATGAACTGAACAAGGTGCAACAAGAGTGGCCATCATCGTAGCCTTAGTGTTTCGCCTATCAACCCGTCAAGAACGTTTCGACAGTGCTGGAAGCATACTTCTGATTATTGAGCTAAACAAAGTACGCTTGTCTTACAGAGATCGAACGCATTTGTAACCTGAAAATTGCACCAGTATACTAGTTAGTTAGTATTTACGAATGCATGTGAAATTCCGATTGCTGCAGTCTTACTTGCTGCAGTCATTACTAAAAAAATGCACATAGTGAGTGATAGCATTCATGTATTTAGCCCGGTTACAACAGACAGAACTGCCTAAGTGAACCTTCTCAGAAAGAGCGTAGTAAATTCCACTGCATGTGTCCTTTACGTACAACCGGGGATAATTGGGTCGCATTTCATAACATCATGAATGTATGGAGTTTTGACATCAGGTGCCACAGCCTTCGCAAAATAAAACCAACAGTTTTCGTAAAGGCCTGCTGCCATATCGATTATTATTCTTACGTCAGCGCAAACTATCAGTTATAGATTGAGGGATCCTTAAGTGCCACCTTTAAGGGTTGAATGAGATAGCAATATTCACTTGGTGAATATTTTTTATGCTATGATGTTACACGAGAGGTTTAATTTTGTGGATTACTATATGCAATCGACAGTGTTAAAAGTGTGTTGTGTCAGAGAAGGTTTAGAATGTGGTTGCATTCTGTTTAATTGGTAGCATGCATTAAGCTTACCTTCTATCCTGTCCTCAAGATTGATAAGTTCTGTATATAGCAGTCGTATGTTTTTCTGGTTTCGTTATTTGTAGTGTTATGAATCTTTTTTATTACTGTACAAGTATGTACTCCATTTACTCTGTACAAAAACAATGTTACACATGCATTATTAGTGTGTTATTTTGTATTTCTTTTTATATTGTATACTCTGAGTGGTGCTTTCTGGTACTCGGGTCACGTCAGGCAGAGGACATCTGCCTTTGTCCTTGTATCCGAGACATACATTTGTCTGAAATAAAGACAACAACAACAACAACAACAACAACAACAACAACAACAACAACAACCGGCACGAGCAGATGTGTGCGTGCAATGTTCCAGAACTTGCTGTGCGCCCTTTCGTGGCCTTAGGGGAATACGCTCAGTAACGCCATTGTCCTATGTAATGGTTGTCTGGATTTAAACCACGAAAAGTTATGAAAGTCCTTAGTTCTGACACACGATGGAAATGTACGCTTGTGCCACGCACATAGGTGTATCAGCCGGGGGAGGGGGCAAGGGGGGCGCTATTCCCCCTCCACCACTGAAAAAAGTCGAAGGGCTAAGCCCCGCTCCCAATTTCGACAGGGCTCACTGTGGCTGCACGCTGGGGAAGCCAACAACTTAGAAGTTTTCGTTCACCACAGTAATCACTCAGTTATATGTTTACGATGAAATGAAATTGTTTCGCGAGAACGTTACAATATAGCGAAATTTTCTAACATTTCTGGTGTGACGATTTTCCTTGAAAGCTCTCCGTGATGCGGTTCACCTATGCGATGCTTTCCCGCCTCATTATCTGGCGCTGCAGAGCAGGCTAGCACTGAACAGGGGCCCTCTATCATTACATCACTTGTTCATACTTTTATTGTGCTGTGAGTGGCCGATGCAGTTATGGATGAGAACAAACTTTTTATGGACAGGTTAAGTCATCTACTGCTTCAGGAAAATCTTTTTCTTTCATCGAAAAGCAATAGCATCACGACTGCTCTGTCTGAGCTGCTGCGAGACAATGAATTTCACGAATGCTTTAAAAGATTTAGTTTTGCCGTAGTCTTCGATCAACCTGAGGCACCTTGTGTACGGTAATTTAGAGTGTTCCCGACAGCTCGCAAGGTGATGACGAATAAAGCAGCAGACTCGAGTATAGTGGGAAACTCGGCTTTTAGCTTGCCCCGCAACTTGACCCACCAGACCAAATAGAAAAAGAAAGACCGTCGTTTTTAGCACTATAGATGCTAAATAAGAGGCAGGTTCATCGCATCAAAGTGCGAGCACGTCGATGTATGTATATATATATATATATATATATATATATATATACATATATATATATATATATATATATATATATATATATATATATATATATATATATATATATATATATGTATGTATATATATATATATAGATATATGTATGTATATATATATATATGTATAAGGGAAAGAAGTGTATACCTAAGGGCTCGTTTTTCCGTGTTTTTAACACAATAATAATGAGATATAACAGACAGTAATGCCAAGGAATGTACAGGGGAAGTTATTAACATTAATGGAATGTAAATAAGAAGAAAGAAAAGTTAGGTTAGGTTAGGTTAGGTTAGGTTAGGTTAGGTTAGGTTAGGTTAGGTTAGGTTAGGTTAGGTTAGGTTAGGTTAGGTCGTAGGTTCGATTCCTGCTTACAGTTGGTAATTTTTTTCATCCACTTTTCTTTCTTCTTATTTACATTCCATTAATGTTAATAACTTCCCCTGTACATTCCTTGGCATTACTGTCTGTTATATCTCATATATATGTATATATATATATATATTGTTATGGCGTTTATTAGCCGGCACACAGCGAGTCTACACAATGGCGACAGTAAGGGCCAAAACACGGGATCTCCGCGCGAGCGGCGTTCTCTTTCGGCAGACCCACTAGAAGGCACATAAGAGTTCGACCCACTTCAGTGTTCGGCGGCTTCTGTACAATTACCCCGGGGTCGAAGAGGGAGCCGCCTGGCGACCTAACAGCTTGTCACTACGAGCGGGTCATAGTAAGCCTTCAGACGCTCCACGTTGACTATGTCGCGCCCGCGGCGGCGCATGTCCGAAGATTGTTCAATTGGCTCGATAAGATAGTTGACCGGAGATGTGCGCTCGATCACACGGTAGGGACCTTCATATTTCGGGAGTAGTTTGGAAGAAAGGCCAGCTACAGAGGTCGGGATTGAGAGCCATACAAGGGAACCAGGAAGGAAGGTGGGCTCAGAAGTGGCGGAGCCATCACGAATACTCTTCTGCCGCTCTTGCTCATGCGTCGTAAAAGTCTTGGCAAGCTCGCGACACTCTTCAGCAAGCCTGGCGGTCTCGGAAATAGGTGTACACTCAGATGGATCCGGCGTGTACGGGAGTATCGTGTCGATGGTGTGTGACGGGTGCCTTCCGTACAGCAAAAAGAAAGGTGAAAAACCAGTCGTGCTCTGAGGGGCGGTGTTGTAGGCGTAAGTGACGAAGGGCAGTATGGTATCCCAATTCGTGTGGTTGGCGGCGACGTACATCGACAGCATGTCGCCGAGGGTGCGGTTAAAGCGTTCGGTCAGACCATTCGTCTGCGGGTGGTAAGCAGTAGTTTTGCGATGGACAGAATGGCACTCAGTGAGAATGGCATCGACGACTTCTGACAAGAAGACACGGCCTCGATCGCTGAGAAGCTCCTGGGGTGGACCGTGGCGCAATATAAATCGATGTAGTAGGAAGGACGCAACATCACGCGCAGTAGCCGCAGGGAGAGCGGCGGTTTCGGCGTATCGCGTTAAATGATCTACGGCGACGATGGCCCAGCGGTTGCCAGTGGACGTCAGAGGAAGTGGTCCGTACAAATCGATACCTATGCGCCCAAACGGACGGTCAGGGCAAGGTAGCGGTTGCAGACCGGCTGGTGACATGTGTGCGGACGGTTTGCGGCGTTGGCAAGCGAGACAGGAGCGAACGAACTGTTGGACGTAGCGGTACATCCCGCGCCAGAAGTAGCGTTGTCTAATGCGATGGTAGGTTTTGAATACCCCAGAGTGCGCGCACTGTGGATCAGAATGGAAGGATTCACATTACTCCGACCGCAGACTGCGGGGTATCACGAGTAGCCACTGCCGGCCATCGGCGTCGTAATTGCGTCGGTGTAGGAGGCCGTCACGAATGGCGAAATGGTGAGCTCGACGACGCAAGGCACGCGTGGATGGCGTTGCGGACGGATCAGAGAGCAAGTCGATCAGTTGGGCGATCCAATTATCCTTTCGCTGTTCGGTAGCGATGATGTCAACATCAATGGCAGAAACAACAACCGAGGATACTGAGCAGAGCACGTTAGCTTCAGGCAGAGTGGAGCGCGAGAGGGCGTCGGCGTCAGCATGCTGGCGTCCGTTGCGGTAGAGGACGCGGATGTCGTAGTCTTGTAAGCGAAGAGCCCAACGGGCGAGGCGGCCTGAGGGATCCTTCAATGATGACAGCCAGCATAGTGCATGATGGTCAGTGACGACATCGAATGGGCGACCATACAAATAAGGTCGAAACTTTGTAAGAGCCCAGACGATTGCCAGGCACTCTTTTTCCGTGACGGTGTAGTTTGTCTCGGCTCTTGTGAGCGTACGGCTTTCATATGCCACAACATAATCAGGGAACCCGGGTTTGCGCTGCGCCAGGACAGCGCCGAAGCCTACACCACTGGCGTCCGTGTGCACTTCTGTTGGGGCCGTAGGGTCATAGTGGCGGAGAATGGGAGGAGACGTCAACAAGTGGCGGAGCTTCAAGAACGCGTTGTCGCACTCTGACGACCACGAATTGAGGGGCCCGTTACTTCCGAGGAGCTTCGTCAGCGGTGATATAATCGTGGCGAAGTTTCGTATAAAGCGTCGGAAGTATGAGCACAGGCCCACGAAACTACGCAGTTCTTTGACGGACGCAGGTTTTGGGAATTCGGCCACGGCCCGAAGCTTGGCTGGGTCAGGAAGAATGCCATCCTTGGACACGACGTACCCTAGGATGGTGAGTTGGCGTGCTGCAAAGCGGCACTTCTTCAGATTTAGTTGCAAGCCGGCATTGCTCACACGTGCGAAAACTTCTTTTAGACGTTGGAGATGGGTGGAGAAATCTGGAGCGAAGACAACAACGTCATCGAGGTAACACAAGCACGTGTGCCATTTCAAGTTGCGCAGTACGGTGTCCATCATGCGCTCAAATGTCGCAGGTGCATTACACAGACCAAACGGCATGACGTTGAATTCGTACAAGCCGTCGGGTGTGATGAAGGCAGTCTTCGGTCGAGCGTCATCAGCCAGGGGTACTTGCCAGTACCCCGAGCGCAGATCGAGAGAAGAAAAAAATTGGGCTCCGTGGAGGCTGTCAATTGCGTCGTCGATGCGCGGCAGTGGGTAGACATCCTTGCGAGTGATCTTATTGAGCCGTCTGTAGTCCACACAGAACCGCACAGAACCATCTTTCTTCGCAACAAGAACAACAGGAGACGCCCATGGACTGTCCGAGGGCCGAATGACGTCGCGTCGGAGCATATCGTCAACCTGCTCGTTAATTTGCCGGCGTTCAGCAGGCGACACGCGGTATGGACGTTGCCGTAATGGTGGATGGGCACCAGTGTCAATACGATGCGTAACAGTGGACGCGCGACCGAGAGAACTTCGCCCGACATCGAAAGAAGAACGGTATTCTTGCAACAGGTCTAGAAGCTGGGAACGCTGCACTGACGTAAGGTTGTCATCAATGAATGGGCCAAATACATCAGGAGATGATGGGTCAGAAGTAGAAACAGCACTGATGGTACGTGAATCGGGACAACGCGAGTCTTCGGGTACGTCCAGGACTTGTGCGTCGTCGACTGCTTCCACTCTGCCGAGACATTCCCCTTGAACCAAGGTAACAGTGTACGGGGATGGGTTGGTCACAAAAATAGCGGCGTTGCCTTGGGTGATTTGCACGGTCGCGAAAGGTACTAGCAACCCTTTCCTCCTGGAAGCACGGTAGGATGGCGAAACAAGTGCAATTGTGTCGGAGAGACCGGTGCAGTAGACCGATACGCCCATCGTCGAGCTTGGAGGCACTATAGTATCGTCTTTCACGAGAATCTTGTTCAGTGTCGAGGGACCGTCTTCTGGCGTCAAATGCGAGAAGGGCGAGAGTTCAATTTCGGCGGCGGCACAATGAATGACGGCGTCGTTGCGGGAGAGAAAATCCCATCCCAAGATGACGTCATGAGAGCATGCAGGAATGATGATGAATTGGGCGACATACAGAACGTCCTGAACGACAACGCGAGCTGTGCAGCCTGCTGTAGGATTAATACGATGTGAGCTAGCGGTACGAAGGGACAGTCCAGAAATCGGCGTCGTCACTTTTCGAAGCAAGCGGCAAAGGTTTTCGCTCATAACTGATACCGCAGCTCCAGTGTCAATAAGAGCAGATGCATGAACACCGTCCACAAGCACGTCAATGACATTAGATGGGCGGCTCTGAGGCCTTTCACAATGCGATAGCGTCGCAGTCCTTGCCTCTGGGACTGCGACGACTAGTTTTCCCGCTCATGAGCAGAAGAACTTGGCCGCATGGGGGACAGAGACCGACGTCGTGGAGACGGCGACCTTCGAGCAGACGGACCTGGGTGAGACAGTGGCACAGACGGCAGTTCCTCGTTATACGAACGGCTAAGGTGGCCAGCAACAGGAGAAGTGGGAGCCGGCTGTAGTCGAGAGCAATAACGGGCTACGTGACCGGCGTAACCGCAAGCAAAGCAGATGGGCCGGTTGTCGGGTGTGCGCCATCGGTTTGCCGGGGTGGGTCTCGCCCGGAACGGTGTCTGGAAAGGCTGCATGGTGGGCTGAAATTGAGGCTGAGGGGTTGCGCCAACATATGCAGCCGGCATACCCGCTGCAAAGGACGGAGGTCGTGCGGCAGCTTCGGCGTAAGTCACTGGTGCAGGCGCTTGAACGACTGGAGGCGGCCTTGCGACCACTTGGGCGTAACTTGGGGGTGCAGGGGCCGGAAGTTGTTGTGGGTGGTACGCAGGCATGACCTCCGCTATTTCCTGCTCAATCGCTCGGCGGATGGGTGGAAGAATGGTAGGGGCCAATTGTTGAGCAGCCGGTGGGTGGGCAAAGGGCAGGAGAGAGAACTGCCTCGCGATTTCCTCACGTATGAAGGACTTGAGATCTGCCAGCAGTGCCACCTGATCACAGCTCGCTTCCAAGCCTGCAAGCCCTGCATCTCGTGATGTGGAGCGACGGGTCATCGAACGCTGCCGGCGGAGCTCCTCGTAGCTCTGGCACAACGTGATGACCTCAGCTACTGTGCCGGGGTTTTTGGCAAGCAGCATCGTGAAGGCATCATCGTCAATGCCCTTCATGACGTTCCGGATCTTGTCTGATTCGGACATGCTGTCGTTCGACTTCTTGCACAAGTCCAGGACATCTTCAATGTAACTGGTGAATGACTCACCGGCCTGCTGAGCGCGTTCGCGTAAGCGCTGCTCGGCTTGCAGCTTGCGAACGGCAGGGCGGCCAAAAACGTTGGTGATAGCAGTCTTGAAACCGGACCAGGTTGCAAACTCGGACGCGTGGTTGGTGTACCACAAACTTGCAACGCCCGCAAGGTAGAACACCAAGTTTGTCAACTTGCCGTCCTCGTCCCATTTGTTGGGGACGCTCACGCGCTCGTAAATGGCGAGCCAGTCCTCCACGTCAGTGCCATCGGCGCCCGTGAAGATGGGTGGATCGCGGATCCTGGGGACACCGGGACATGGGGGTGGCATGGGAGGAGGCGTTTGCTGAGAGGCGTCGTGGGACATGGTAGATTGCAGCGTGCGTGAGCGTAGTTCCAAGGGCATCGAAGGGGATCGTAGCACGCTCCACCAATTTGTTATGGCGTTTATTAGCCGGCACACAGCGAGTCTACACAATGGCGACAGTAACGGCCAAAACACGGGATCTCCGCGCGAGCGGCGTTCTCTTTCGGCAGACCCACTAGAAGGCACATAAGAGTTCGACCCACTTCAGTGTTCGGCGGCTTCTGTACAATATATATATATATATATATATATATATATATATATATATATATATATATATATATATATATATATATATATATATATATATATATATATATATATATATATATATATATATATATATATATATACGGTGGACGGGAGAGGTTAGCTCGCCCCTCCACTCACGAAAGAGTTGGTACGCCTCTGGCCACGTAATATTACTCTGACATTACATGTCATCCTAACCAACCTCTATACAGGACGTATGTATTTATTAAAGTTACTTTTACTGCATTTCCAAGCAGATAGCAGATGCATGACTTAGTGTGGTATATAAGAGATACATCTATACTACACTAACGCTGGGTTCAATCCTCAGTTGAAGCCAGATATATTTGTTATTTGTATCTTTGTAGATTTACGGTCGCGGGCAAGATGCTGATTTTTCGCTCTCAACCATTAATGCTTACGCCGATGAAATTTCTGCGAAACGAGCGCTTTAACGCTATGGCGTTCAAGTTTACCAACTCATCTGAGCGAGAAGACGTTCGTATTCGAATAAAGGAATTTTGGGAGGTAACTGGACGCATTATTATAAGCCGACATGAACATGCCGAAAGCTCACCCAACGCAGTTGTTTTCTGTAGAGGCATGGAAAACATTTCATCTCATGTTCATTGTAAAAGCGAAATTTATATAATGAGCAAACTGCAAGTTCCAGTATACGATGCCTAAAGGGACACTTGCGCGGTTTTTACATTCGTGAATTTACTGGAATTCAGCATCTGCGACCTCTTACAACATTCCTACGGTGGTTCTTTTCGTGATGGATGAATTGGATGGATTGATAAGGTTGTACCCTTTAGATCGGGTGGTGGCTAAGGCCAACCAGCCGTAATACTTAGTGAACCAAAAACTAGATTTATTTTTTTTCCTTTAAATAGTGAGGTTGAGGACTCGTACTTTGCAGTGAAGGGTTTAATTTTCACTCGTGCCTTGACTTTAGCACCCAATGAGATAACCTCCTTCTAGTTAATGCTACCCGCTTAAAGTCTATTTTGTCCCCCCTGTCCCTAAACCCCAGTACTTTGAAAAACTCTGCGCCATCATCCTGAACTATAGGGTGAAGTCCTTTACAGAACATTATCAACTGTTCGGCCGTTTTTTCTTCCTCTCCACACGCACTGCACACCATGTCTACCCTTTCGTATTTGGCCCGATATGTCTTGGTTCGTAATACTCTCATCCTGGCCTCAAACAGTAGAGAACTACCCCGAGTACTATCATAGATCCTTTCCTTGGCAATTTCCTGCTTAAAAGTTCAATAGATCTCTAGTGCGGACTTCTTAATCATGCCAATTCTCCACATATCGGTCTCAGCTTCCTTCACCTTCTTCTTAACCACTCATTCTTTTTGGATTGGCCTCTTGCTGTCTTCTAAGTATTTACCAGTCAATTGTCTGGTTCGCTTCCTCCATTTTGTATCGACATTCTTCATGTACAAGTAGCTGAATACCTTCCTAGCCCGATGCTCCTCCCCCATTTCTCTCAATCACTTCTCAAATTTAGTCTTGCTGTTAGCTTCCTTGCCCTCAAATGATGTACATCCCATATCAGCTTGTACTCACTGATTTAGTGTATTCCCGTGAGCTCCAAAGGCAAGCCTACCTATTCCACGTTGCTTAATTTCTAATCTTGCTTGAACTTCTGATCTCATGCACAAGACCGCATTGCCGAATGTCAAACCAGGAACCATGACCCTTTTCAATATTCCTCTCACAACATCATACCTATCGTAATTCGACAGTGCCCTGTTTTTCATCACCGCTGCATTTCTGTTACCTTTAGTCGTCGCGTATACTTCGTGTTCCCTTAGGTAATCGGTCCCTTGGCTTATCCATACACCTAGATATATGTATTTATCTGTTATCTCTAGCGTGACCTCCTGCATTATAAGCTCACTACCTTCATTATCATTAAGAATCATGACTGCTGATTTTTCCTTACTGAATCTGAAATTTAACCTATCTCCCTTATTACCACAGATGTCCATCAATCCCTGCAAATCTTCCTTGTTGTCGGCCATTAGCACTATATCATCTGCAAATATCAATGCTGGTAGTGCCTGTTCAATGAGTTTTCCTTGTTTGACGAAAGAGAGGTTGAAGCCCAGTCCACTTCCCTCTAATTTGGCCTCTAATCGTCGTAGTATTAGACATCCCTGCCTAAGCCCCTGTTTTACCTCTGCAGGCTTAGATACCTGTTTTTCCCACTTTACAACTGTCTTGTTACCTTTATAGATATCCTTGAAAGTATTATAGACTCCATCTTCCACACCTAGTGTGTCCAGTATTCCCCACAAGTCTTCTTGAACCATGCTATCGTACGCTCCCTTGATATCCAAAAATGCTAGCCACAGGGGTTTGTTCGTTTTCTGCTATTTCGATGCACTGCGTCAGTGAGAACAGATTGTCTTCCAAGCTCCTGTGCTTCCGAAACCCATTCTGCAGTTCCCCCAGCACCTTCTCGTCCTCTATTCATGCCTGCAGTTTTTTCTTTTATAATCTGCATCGCCAGCCTGTAGACCACTAATGTCACTGTTATAGGACGGTAGTTGTTTATGTAAGCTTTGTCCCCCTTTCCTTTATAAATCATGATGATCCTGCTAAATATCCATTCATTGGGCACTTCACCATCGATTATTATTTTGCTGACTGCCTCTCTCAATGCCTGCTTAGACTTCGGACCCAATGTCTTTATCAGCATAATTGGAATGCCATCCGGGCTTGTTGATGTGCTACTAGGAACCCTCTTCTCAGACCTTTCCCACTCTCGTTGTGAAAATGGAGCCATTGCGCTACTTGATTCGTCCTTGTCTATTGTGGTGCATAAAGTATTTCGTTGTTGAAATGTTTCTGTCATCCTTGTTCTTTTATATTCAATAGCTTCGTCCCCTTCTAGCCTGGCACCTTGGGCTGTAGTTATAAAACTCTGCTCTAGGCTCGTCTCATTTCTTATGGAGTTTAGATGGTTCCAAAATTTCGCAGCTGCCTTTCTATCTTTTTTATGTACTTCTGCCAGCCACTGAGCTTCCTTTCTTCTAATTTTTTCATTGATCAGAAGGGATGCAGCCCTTCTACAGCTTAGAAAGGTTTCCCATTTTCTTTCAACATCATCTGTCGGTTCACCCCGCTGCTTAGCATGTCTGTGTTCCCTAGAGGCTTCCTGACGTTTTGCTATGCCTTGCTTAACTTCCTCACCGCACCAACTCTTGGGTTTGGGCCTTCTTTTCCTGGATGACTCGTCACGTGCCTTAGCAAGCTCTAGCTCAAACAGTCTAGTTAGATTCGTGTATGTCCACACTGTTTTATTATCCTCAGTGATTACTTCCTCAATTTGTTTAGTAGCCATTTCTATTTGCCTTTCTGGAAAAAATTTTCCTGTAGTTTCTCATCTTGTCTCCTTCCCATTTTCCCTGCGCTTCCAAAACTTAGCTTTCAGTTTTCAGTTTCAGTTTCAGTTTATTATTCATTTCAAAAAAGTAGTACAGTAATATTAATATACAGACGAGGGTCCCAAAGTTAAAAACTGTAACGGGACCCTCGATGCATTATAACAATCAATAAATCAGATCAAGTTAACAAGCAACGAGTGAATAGAAATCAATTATACAATATAGAGTGATAAGTAATTATTATAGGCTAAGTGACACATCAGGCAACAAAAAGCAAGGCAAATAAGGAAAGAAAAAAGAAAGAACGGGAAAAAAACATCTCGTTCAGTGGCGGACATTGTCAATCGAAATGCAATGATCTAAATGACATAACCAAAAACGCAAAGCCCCCAAAAAGCCCATATACAGGCAACTAATAATTTCACAGATAACTTTTAAGCGACTTTTTGAATGATGACAATGTGGGCATCGTTTTAACAGAAAGAGGCATGTTATTCCAAAAAGTAATGGCCGCAAAGGCAGTGGTCATTTTTCCATAATTTGTGCGCGACGCGGGTAGCAAAAAGTTAAGGTTCATTGCAAATCTGGTTACATTGTTGTTTTGTAAGAAAACTGAATCAATGAACTCAAACGGTAGCAGTGCATTGCGCAATTGAAACAGAAGAACGGCTATGCTATAAAAAAAAACACTTACGAACAGGTAGGATTTTGTTGTCTTGGAGTAGATGGCCTGCACTGGAGTATCGTGAGCTATTAGTTATAATGCGGATCGCCTGATTTTGTATGTTCTTAATGGGTGATAGATGACAGTCATACGTGTTTCCCCAAGCAGCGATACCATACATGATATGGGAATGAATGAAGGTGAAATACAGAGACATAAGTACGTTTATATGAAAAACTTCACGAGCTTTTATTATAGCCCGAATTCCGAATGCAGTTTTCTTTCTGAGGTGATCAGTGTGGAGATTAAACTTTAAATGGCAGTCAAGATGTGCACCAAGAAAAATTACAGTATCACAGGTGGGTATAGAGTGAGGACCTAGGGTTAAGGGTTGATGAAAAGGCAATGGCCTTTGAGCGGACCTAAATATCATAAACTTGGTTTTGGTTGGGTTAATAATAAGTTGGTTCTCGTAGCACCATTTAGTAATATCTAGAAGTGTGTTATTCAAGTGTAAAGTAAGAGCAGTTAGAGAGTCCTCGGCTGCAGTTATAGTCGTGTCGTCTGCGTATAACACGCAGTGAGTTGATTTATTTGCATCAACAAGATCATTAATATAAATAATAAATACTAAAGGGCCCAGAATAGACCCCTGGGGCACGCCTTGATTGATTATCTTAGTTTCAGAAGAAGCGCCTGATACGTACACCGAGCATTCTCTATTGTGCAGATAATTTTTCAGGAAGGTTAATGGAGCTCCAGTTACCCCATAGGCCTCCAATTTTTTAAACAGGGTGGCATGATTAATGGTGATACGTTTGTGATCACTACACAGACTTCTGTAGCCACCTTCATCTATGTGCATTCCCCTGTGCTTATCATGCATCCTATGTGACATCAGTGCGTAATCTATCGTCGGCTACATCTTTCCTACCTCCCGTGTTATTTGCCCCTCACTCTTCTCGGTACTGTTGCAAATGATCAAATCATGCCTTTCACACATATCCATGATCATTTTGCCTGTTGGGTCGGTATACCCATCTAGATCTCTTATGTGCGCATTCATATCTCCTTGTATAATTATCTCGCATTGTCCTCCTAACTCCTCAATGTCCTTTGATTTACACTCTACCATTGCCTGATTTTTCTCTCTGGCCTTTGCTTCCGTCCACAAGTATACCATACCAAGGAGCGTCATTTGCCCTGCCACTCTCCCTTTTAGCCTTAATTGTTCCTTGCACTCCTGCTTGACCCTTTGCCAGTCTGTACTTTTATGAATGGATGCCCAAAATACCACCCTCCTTTCTGCTGCCTTCTGTTCTATTACAATATTTCCACGCGTAGTCCAGATTGTTTCGAGGTTGTTCCATGTTTCTAAGATGTGTTTATACAAAACCGTATACCATCAGCCTCTCCTCCCTTAGCTGTTGTTCTTTCTCTTCCCACTTCAGCCTGTTCCTGCCACCCTACCCTATGTCTGAATTGGCTCGGTGCTCGTAACTACGTCTATTTCTGCCCCGGACTCTACCTATCTTAGATACTGGTGCCACTTTGGAATCGTATCTGTCCATACCACCTGTCACAGAGTCTCCCTGGTTGCATTCCTCGTTACTCGCTATCCTGTACCCCGAAGGGCCCACGTGCCCCCCATAAAAGCTACTGCGCGTCCTGCAAGTCGCCAACCCACCTCACGACTTAGCCGCCCATCGAAGTGAATTCTGTCTCGTTGAAAACCACCCCGCCTATGCACCTCTCTGTTGATTTCCACCACCTCAAAGCCGAGCTGAGTCGCCACCTGGCGGCAACTGGCTGAAGTGGTGAAGTGCGGATTGCTCCGTGCTTCGTGTGCTAGCCACTTCGTGTTTCTATGTGAGCGTACGTCATGCGCGTTCTCAAAGTGTGGTTTGCCCGGTCATGTAAGCGCGAGTGTAACTGTTTCTACGTATACCTGAAACGACGCACAAAAGCATTTGGTCTTGTTCGGCCGCTAATGCATTGTAATAAGATCGGCGAGTGCAACTTTCTAGAGTGCTGTTTATTGTCGTCGTAGCCTCCATTCCACAGAATAATTTCAGAGTGGGTGCAGCTTTCTACTTCAAGCACACCGCAAAATGCTCTTGGCATCCTCCCAAACATGAGAACTATTAATTGGTGTGTGAATATTTTATAGCGACTCGGTTGTTAAAGAAATATCAAGTTCTAGGCTATGCATTTGCGCGTTGTTGGTAGGTGTACAACTGTGGCACTGTAGTTTACCGATCATGCGAGGAAATGTAGTTGTGTTTATGGGGCCGGGGTACCATTAAATAGAAATATTACAGTCACATGAACTGTGACACGTCAGTACCTAAACTGTATTTAGAACGGTTACCGTGCGCAACCGTTTGCTCAGATTTAAGAACTCTTTGAAGAGCCCACACGTTGAAAATCATTCAGACGACACGCCTTATTTACGATGTCGTATGATTTCCCTGAATTTTTTTTTACATTGTCGTCAGCGTTTGTGTAGCATTGTTAGTAACCGACAGAATATGTCTGAAAAGAAAACATGCTTGCCCCATTAAGCAGGCCTTTGTTGTAGCACTGTCATGCACCTAATCTATCGATGAAAGCTTTCTGCTGAACTCTTATATAATTTTCTTATACTCTCACTGGTTCAAGAACATGCGCGTACACGTGGCGAACGCCGTGTAGCGCAAGCGTCGTCAGCCACACAGCTTTCCTGACTAGACATATCGACTGACCCACATTTCATGGTGAACATAATGAGAGAAAAAAATCATATGCGTATAAGGTGCGAATGACGGTACTGAACAGAGATATGCGGACTTTCTACGATCTTTCTGTCTATCTTTTTTGTAGTATGCAGATGACAAAGATGTAAATAAGTAGTTCGGTCACGCTACAGCAGTACGTAACAGGCGGAACACAAGCTAACCACGTACAAACAACAGAGCAAAGGCGTGATTTATATAGTGAGAAAGCATGAACATTGTCACCCAGGGCGAGCATCCCTTGAAAGGCAGAATGCCCTTTACTCGCGGGTAATGCTAACGTTGCATAGACGTCGTGCACCGATTCAGTAGAGAACTAGACTGTAGGGTACTATGCTAAGTGGCTACTGTACATACGCACTACCTCTTCTTGTCCCCATCAACACCCTTCATCCCTCTTTCATTCCCCTTTTCCTTATCCCCTGTGTAGAGTAGCAGGCTAGAGCGAACTAGCTCAGGCCGACCTCTTTACCTTCTAACAAATTCTCACTCTCTCTCTCTCAGTAGAGAAGAACATAGATATAACCAGAAAACTGTAGTCAATGCACTTTATCAGCTTAGGGATTGTACCTCGTTTATCCTGTGATCTGCTGCTTAACAAACCATAAATACTGCCTGTTCGTAGGAATTTGTTGCCATTTTACCGTTCTCTTCATCTGGTTAGAGATTTTTTGCCATCAGACATTCACTAGTTATGTTTGTGCGGTGTTTAAATGTACTCGTGATGCTAAAATACTGCACGGAATATGGCTACAGCCACGCTTTCGGTCACGAAGAGGTCGCTTTTTACAAGTTTCCTCGGAATCAGAGGAAGGCTGCGAAATAGGTCGCTGTAGTTAAAAGAAAAAAGACTTCAAACCAATTAGATAAATGTGCTGTACTCCAAGCAATGAGGTTACGGCGACTATGTACGAAGCACAGCTCCCATGCAGTCGCTGGGATTGGTGATCAAGAGTGTGCGACTGAACCGCGACGCGGTTCCTTCAGTTTTCCGCGCCTGAGGGGATCCTCAGCGCCACCACGAGTTGCCTTCGGGAAAAAAAAAACTGAGGCAAGGTTGTAAGACTGCTTATGTGCCATAGCAGCACGTAGTCATGTGGTTAGCACACGCTTACCGCAGCCGTTATCAGCTCACTGTGCTGTCTCACTTCCACGACGCTCACTTTGAATCTCTCTGGAAAGCTCGGATTGCGAGCCGTTACGCAGACACCATTCATCGTAGTTTTGCTCGATCTGGGGCCCAGTAGGCCGTGATCTCCCTGTTTCAACGACAGGCCGCGATCGCACCTTTGAATATATATATCAGAGCCAGTCCTGATCGACAACGAAAGTGACCGTGTAACACGGGCGCATTATTTACATTCCGGCACGGGTAACACTTTTTCCATCAAAATCCAGAATCATCGACGCATTCATACAACAATCACTGTATGATTATTCAGACAACTTTTAATCGCTACCGTATCACTGAATCACTGCGGAATGCCACCACATGAACTACCGAATGCCACCACATGAGCAAAATTTTAGTCCAAGGTGTCCGTGAAGACTTTAAGTCTCGATTTGAATCATTGCTTTTGTGGCAAATTCGATAACAGCGAATACTACTGATTTCGCATATTGTAAGCAAACGTACCAATGACATGTAAAGTGCTCATGCCCCTAGCTTTCTTGTTGATTGGTATGCGGGGTTTAACGTCCCAAAACCACCATATGATTATGAGAGACGCCGTAGTGGAGGGCTCCGGAAATTTCGACCACCTAGGGTTCTTTAACGTGCACCCAAATCTGAGCACATGGGCTTACAACATTTCCGCCTCCATCGGAAATGCAGCCGCCGCAGCCGGGATTCGATCCCGCGGGTCAGCAGCCGAGGACCTTAGCCACTAGACCACCGCGGCGGGGCTAGCTTTCTTGTTCAGAAACTCGGCCTGTACAACATTTTTTTGCTGTTTACAACGTACACTGTGCTGAAAGGCGCCCCTCATGGCAGTATACAAGGCCGAGAACGATTTATGCAGACGTCCTACGTATCAGCATATTTTAAATGAAGGCTGTGGTGTTGTTATCGCACTTCACTGCAAAAAAAAAGAAAAAAACTGTGGGCTGCTAAATAGTATCTTAGCCTGAATGTTCAGGTCCATCTTATTTTGCATGTATCCTCCTTAGTACGCATTTGGACGCACTGAGTACATGAGCACATGTGGCAAAAACAGGTATATACAGATATCCGTAAGCAGCATCAAAATCAGGCACTTCACACGACACTCGCATGCTTCGAACGCAGCTAATATACCGCCTGCATTTTAAAACACCATAGCTGTAGTACTGTCCAGAATTTATAAAAAGCGAAGGTATTTTAAACAGAACTGCGATATATGTGCCAAACTATACATCGCAAGCATGTACCGCATTTCCGAGCATGTCACCCCTACGGCAAAGAGCGGCATTCATGTGGCTTTTTTTTTTCTCGCAATAGCAGACTGACTCATTGTTTGTTTTTTTCCCCGCTGCGACGGGTAATACCCTCCGCGTCAACAACGTTGCATTGCGAGTACTCAAATACACGAGCAGTTGATATTTCCGTACGATGCCCGCGCGTAGCGCGGACCATGCCAATACGCGGCTAAAAGCAAGTGCCGATGCTGCCGTTTCTTATTGAATTATATATCCACGGTTAGACGTATCATTTGTATCAGTTTACTACAGTGAAATTAAGCACGTACCAGCTTACGTTTCCGACGTGGGTGAAGGTGGCTGGTTAGGACTTCTCTCCTGCGCCGCATCATCGGCGCTGACATTGTCTCCGGTCGTCCAGACACTGCGATCCAGACTCCGGTGTTCCAGACACTGCGATCAGACTCAACTCCGTCTCTAAGGTATAAGGCAAAAAAACTTGTTTATTTAACTGCGTTCGGAAGCGCTCTGCTGTCACTTGAGCGTCCCCGTGTCCCTCGCTCGCGCTCTTCTTCTTTCTCGTTTCCTTTTCCCAGCCCAGAACGTGAAAAATAATCAACATTCCCGGCCGCCCAAAGTTTAACACATAGTTCAAGTGGTTACACTCTTTGTATCGGCCTGATCGCAAGGTGACCGCCTTGCAACTTGATCTTGCAAGAACGAATGAGACCGTCTGCACTGCGGTACACTTCCGTGACCCTTGCAAGCTTCCATAGCTGGCGTGGAGCTGGCGTGGCGTCCGCATGCACGATAACGATGTCCCCTTGCTTCAATGCTGTATTCGATTTCGTGTCGGCAAAGTGTGCAGATCGTAACTGCAACAGGTATTCTTTTTGCCAACGCTTCCAAAAACTTTCAACCAGCAGCTTCCTGTAGTTGTGTCTGCGTATGGCGTCTTATCGTTTAGAATTACTGTTGACTTCGTCAGCGGTCGCATACGGTATGGAAGTCAATCTTCGTCCAAGGAGAAGTTCTGCTGGCGTCAAAGTGCAAGGTTCTCCTGCATCTGTCTCGATGAAAGTCAGAGGCCTAGAGTTTACGACTGCTTCGACCTCCACCAGCATTGTCAATATTTCTTCGTAGTTCAGACGAGCTTTGCCGATAATTTTTCGCAGCGGAAGCTTCACTGATCGTACAAGGCGCTCCCACCATCCACCCCACCAAGGAGCATTTGGTGCTATAAACTTCCACGAAATGCCGTTGGTGCTGAGGTGCCCAGCGACGTCCTCTTGAGAGAACATTCGGTTTAGCCGCTGAGTGTTCCGTTGTCTTGTGAAAGCTTGGTGCGTTGTCAGAATAGATCCTCCTAGGTAATCCTCTCCGAGCTGCAAATCGTCGTAGGCACAGCAGGAAAGCCTAGGATGTCATTTCCGAGACAAGCTCGAGATGCACGGCTCTAGATACGGCGCACGCAAAAAGTGCAACGTAGCACTTCGTGTCCTCTTTCTACGTGCGTGCATACAGAGGGCCCGCGAAGTCGACTCCTACAACTTCGAACGGGTTTGTTGGTGTCACTCGATGACTTGTTAACGGAGCAGTCTCAGCAGTTCCTGGGCCCGCACTGAAACGCTTGCATATATTGCAGCAATGCAGCACTCTTTTTACCAAAGAGCGAGCTCGACAAATCCAGTAGCGTTCCGGAAGCTGCGTAAGTGTATCTCTAACTCCTCCATGTAAGACTTGAAGATGGGCTCTGTTTGCCAAAAGTGTCGAAAAGTGGTGACTTGATGGCATTATGATTGGGTGCTTGACATCTTGTGTGGAATGCATGAGGGATAAACGGCCTCCAATCCGAAGAATTCCGTCTTTGTCTATGTAAGGGCATAGTTCAGCGATTCGAGATGTAGACGCGACTGGTTGGCCGTTGGTCAAAGTGATGAGTTCTTCAAGAAAGCCTTGCTCTTGTGTACATCTTATCCAATACTGTTCAGCGTTCAGGATTTCTGTTGCCACGAGATGTCCTGTATGATTACTTCTTTTTCTGCATCGGTCAGTAAATCTTAAAATCCACGCGGTGACTCTGAGTAGGTTCTGAAGCCTGCTGTACCGTTGAATATCAATTATCGGAACTGAGAAGCGTGTCATTAGTGCGACGTGGACTGTTGTAACTTCACCTTGGGTGGCTTCCGCTATGTCTAGTTCACAGAACTGTAGGGGCTATTCAGACATCGGTTTAGTTAGACACTCGGGACCGTGCCACCATTTTGAGCTGCACAGCAGTCTTTCAAGCGTCGCGCCACGTGTGAGTAGGTCCGCCGGGTTGTCTGTTCCAGGACAGTATCTCCACTTTGATGGATCTGTAGCGCACCTAATTTCATTGACTTTATTGGCTATGAACTGTTTCCACTTTTTGACGTCACCTTTTATCCATGACAACACAATGGCGGAATCTGTCCACATCGTGTAGTCAACTTGAACATTCCTCAAAGCCCTTTTCACGTATGCCAACATTCTTGAGCCGATTAAGGCAGCCAGCAGCTCCAATCGCGGCAGCGTTGTCTCCTTAATGGGTGCTACACGGGACTTCGCAATCAACAGTATCGGCTCCTCAGGACTTGATACGACGTATATCGCTGTTCCGTATGCCGCTGGACTGGAATCGCAGAAAACATGTACTTGAAGCACATTGCTCTTCTTTGCTCCGCCGCCCAGATAGCGAGGAACGACGACGTCTTGCAGTTGCGGCAGCTGGATGACCCAATCATTCCATTCTTTTTGCAGGTCATTGGGTAGGACTTCATCCCAACCAATTCCTCGTATCCACAGTCTCTGAAACAATATTCGTATGGCAACAGTATATGGTCCTACAAATCCCAACGGGTCAAATATTCTTGATGCTGACTGCAAGACAAATCGTTTTGTACCCGTCTGTGCTATCAAAAACCGGAGTAGATTTTCAACCGAAAAGTAATTCATCCTTTGCAGGATTCCAAACCAAACCCAGGACCTTCACCAACGTTCCGTGAAGAACGGCCATCTCATTACTAGTAGATTCCACTTGATTTTCAAGCGTGCGCATCAAATTTGCTGAATTTGTTGTCCATTTTCGCAATGTCATGCCGGCCGATTTCATTATTGTGCGCGCTTCTCGGCATAGTTTAGCGGCTTCCTCTTCTGTGTCGGCACCAGTGACTAAGTCATCCACGTAAAACGACTCGGCAAGAGTTTGCGCTGTTTGTGCCATGACAGCCGGTGCTCTTTTCACGTGGTAGAGAAAGCAGCTGTGAGCGAAAGTGGGCTACTTGTGGCTCCAAAAGGCACTCGTGTCATCCTCCGCTCTTGCAGCTTGCCCTTGGATAAATCTTCTTCTGCAAACCAGAGAAAGCGGAAAGCCTCTCTGTCGTCCTCCCGAATCGCAATTTGAAGGAATGGCTTTTCTATGTCGGCGAAAACTGCCACCGGGTGCGTTCTGAAGCGTAGCAGAATTTGCACGAGGTCTTGGTATACGTTGTCACCCTTTTGAAGGCAGTCATTAAGGGACTTGCATCCTTTGGCATGTGACGCAGCGTCAAACACCACTCTCATTTTCGTCGTCAGTGCTTGTTCACGCATGACTTCCTTGTGCGGCATGTAATATAATTTCGTCATTTCTGCAGGTACGTCACTGACTACTTCGGCGTATCCTGCCCTCAAGTACTCCCTTACGGTACGGTCATACGTTTCGAGCAGTCCTTTTCTGGAGTTGAGACGGTTGACAAGCTTGTCCAGTCGAGTAACGGCTACTTGCCTGTTGCTTGCAAGCTCGAAATTATCCTTCCAAGGGAGGGTCACTTTATATTTTCCGTTTATAAAGCTAATCGTTTGCTCAAAATGCCTCATGGTGTCGCTCATTTCAGGTGGCTTTTTTATCGCGTCCGTAATTCCTACGTTTTCAAGTTCCCAAAAGGAGCGCAATATCTCGTCGGAATCGGTAGCTTGGGCTTTTAGCACGCACACCATCATTTTTGAAGTAGTGGGGTGGGACACCAAGTGCGATGTGCTTCCCTGGAAGGTCCATCCAAGCTTGGAGTTCAGTGCGATCAATGATTCGTTGCCTTCGCACCGTGAAACTTCGGCGGTCAACACTTTCCACATCCGATCGGACCCGATAAGTACGCTGATGCCACTCTTAGTTATGATAGATGGATGTTGGAGCTCATCGGCAACATCGTTTCCCAGCTTCTTGAAAGACGCAACGAAGGCTACGTCCATTGCAGTCTCTGCGATGTCTTGGCAGATGTTTGGGATCTCTATTGCAGTTAAGACTATTTCCGCGTCGGAAAACTGGCTTCGCAGTCGTAGTTCTACTATGCGACGCCTCTTAGCCTCTTGGTCCGATGTATTTGCGAAAGTATTGAAGGCTATTCGAGTTGCTCCCACGCTTTTCAGCTTGAGGTGCTTGGACAGATCTTCAGTTACGAAAGTCCTCTGACTGCCACTATCGAAAACGCCTCGTATTTAGCGGCAGGTGTCATCATTCATGGCCCATGCTCTGAAAGTCTGAAGAAAAACGAAAGTGGTAGAGTCTTTCTTGACGGGTCTTCTTGCAAGTGATGCACAGACTGTCGTAGTTTTTTTGTAGTTCTTGTTAGCATAGTCTGACTTTCGCGAACACCTATCGGGATCGCACAAGCTTGTAGCGTGTCGAGCTTGGCATTTGGAGCAGGAAATCCTCTTTTTGCAGTCCCGTGCCCGATGTCCTTTGGTGGTGCAGCGGAAGCACCTTTTGTCGTTGGAAAGCAGTTCCTTTTTCTGCGTCAGTGACAAGTCAGCTGTGCAGGCTTCCGATCCGTGATGGCTGGACGAGCAGAATAAGCAGTTGTCCTTTTTTTCTCGTACCGAGTTGCTGTGAAGCACAGATGACGTCGGTTTCCCACGCCGAGAGTACGTCGACTGACTGGCCACGGGGAGTGTTCCAGGTTCTCGTCCTTTGGCATCCTTAAAATCACTCTTCTCCAGGCTTTCCAGCTCGATACACAGGAAGTTGAGCACACGGTCCAGTCCCACGGGTGTAGCTTCAGCTCTCGAGTAATATGCCACCTGTACGGTACATGATCGATGATACTGCACGACTATATACCGTGGAAGAGCACGCAGTAGGATGTCGCAGAGCATTGACGAAAATGACGACTTGTGCACACCCAAAGTCTCTAAGCCTCGGATATTCACGAGAACTTGGTCGTACAAGCTGCGTAGCGCTTTGGTGTCAGTCGATGAACGGACAGGGCTTAACATCCGTAGCTTGGCAAAATATTCTTGCTCCAGGCGCGTCTTGTCCCCAAATCGCTTCTGTAGCATTTTGATGGCGTCACTGTAGCAACTTTCTGTCGTCGGAAGGCCCACAATTACTCAAGCAGCGTCTCCTTTAAGATACAGTCGCAGGTAATGAAACTTCTCTGTGGCAGTGATGCGATTATTACTATGAACAATTTGGTAAAATTGTTCCCAAAATTCGGTCCACTTGCATAGGTTTCCAAAAAAAGGAGCTATTGTCAGTTTAGGCAATTTAACTCCAGTTCGGTCTGATGGTGCTACGACTGTCTGGGCAACCGTTTCTTGAGTTCCGGTCGATGTCCTTAGCATGCGATATTTCTTGCTGAGAATCTCAGCGAGAATGCGCGTAGCAACGTCCTCGTATTGTAAGACAGCGTTATACTCGACCTCGAACTCCTCGTCAGGTATATGCGGCTCAATCTTGTTGTTCAGGTTTTTAAGCTCTTCGTTATTAGCCTTCAGCCTCTCATATATGGAGTTGAGCTGGTCATAGGAGGCATAGACGTTAGCGAGGAGCTCACTTGCCTCGTTTATAATCCTCGTGTTGTGTGCTCGCCGCGACGTCCTCTTCGACTTCAGTCGCTCCATACCGCTGCAGTTTACTGGTAGCTGTCCGTAGGATCCTGGTTTTCAATCCCGGTTCTTCGGCACCAATGTTTAGACGATAGCGTTCCAGACACTGCGATCAGACTCAACTCCGTCTTTAAGGTATAAGGAGGAGGAAAGAACTTTATTCAGAGCCCGGCGAGTAGATGGGGTGGGCGATTGGCCCCGCCTAGGTTACGGCCAGGAGTCCTTGAATCCTGGCGGCTTCCTCGGCCCGCTGGACGGCCCACATTTGGTCTTCGAGGACGGAACTGACCATTGCGGCCTCCCAGCGCGCGCGAAGGCTGTCAGCAGAGGCCGCATACTTGTTATGAGTACTAATCCCTCTACATTCCCATAACATATGCTCCAGAGTGGCTCTGGAGTCGCAACGCTTGCACCTGTCCGTTTTGTATATATCAGGATATATAATGTGCGATAGTGCAGGATTCGGATATGTCCTAGTTTGTAACTGCCGCCATTCGACAGACTGTCTTTTTGTTAATTTTGGGTGAGGTGGCGGGAATATGACCCTCTGTAATCTATAATGCTTTGTAATTTCATTGTATCTGGTCATTCTGTCTTCCCACTCCCACTCGTCTGCCACGCCGTAATCACCGGAGGAGGTTGGGGCGGCACTTGAGAGGGCAGCTCGGTCGGTGAGCCCTCGAGCTGCGTCATGTACAGCCCCATTGTTGCTGTCCCCCGCGATGGCATGAGCAGGTGTCCATATAATATATGTATTTCTGCGACTTGTTCGACACCCTCCTTTGAGAATATGTAGTGCCTCCGGGGAGATGCGACCGTTGGCAAAGTTTCTCACTGCCGTTTGAGAGTCACTGACTATCACGGTTGCGTTTGTCTGAGCTACAGCGAGCGCTATGGCTACCTCTTCCGCTGTCTCGGTACTTGTGGTGCGTATCGTCGCGCATGTCATACAGCGTTTGTTGCTATCGATTACGGCTGCGGTAAACCCCCGTTTGCGCTTGTATCGAGCAGCGTCTACGAAAACTGCGTCCTTGTCATTACCGAACTTTTTTTGTATTTGTTTTGCTCTTGTCTCTCGTCTAGCTTTATTGTGTTCGGGGTGCATGTTTTTTGGCAAGGGTGGTATCATCATTGTTTCCCTGGTCTCTTTTGGAATGTCCACTTTAACGCCGTGTTGCGTGTGATACGTTATACCTAGTCGCTCTAGAATATGTCTTCCTGCTCGTGTCTTAGAGAGACGTTCATATTGCGCCGTACGCTGCGCCTCAATAAGCTCATCTATTGTATTGTGCAGGCCTAACTGTAACAGTTTGTCGGTGCTTGTGCTAATCGGTAGCCCTATAGCTAGTTTGAATATTTTTCGAATGAGGCAGTCTAGCTTGATCTTTTCCGTGACTTGCCATTTTAAGTATGGCGCTACGTATACTATTCTGCTAATCACGAATGCCTGTATCAACCTTATCGTGTTTTCCTCCCGCATGCCACAGTGCTTAGTTGCTATCCTTTTTATGAGTCTCATTATTTGGGCTACAGTTGCATCCAATCGCCTGAGGATTTCTCCATTGTTGCCCTTGGCTTCGATTAGCAGACCCAGTACTCTGATCCTGTCGACTATGGGTATGGTTTTTCCATCGGCTGTTCTTAACTGTACTTCTTCTCTATGAGCAAGACCTTGCAGGCAGTTGCCTGGTTTGCGACCTCTACGAGTAGGTCTGTACAGCAACAGCTCTGATTTTTCCGCAGAGCAGGCTAGCCCAGTACCTTCCAGATACCGCTCAACCGTTTCGACTGCTGTTTGAAGCGTTTCCTCTATTTCGCCATCACTACCACTTCTCACCCATAGGGTGATGTCATCTGCATATATAGTATGATTCAGTCCTTCGATTGCTTGGAGTTTGGTTGGCAGTCCAATTAGAGCCAGATTGAATAACATAGGTGATAATACCGAGCCTTGCGGCGTACCTGCACTGCCCATCTCAATTTCCTCTGAAACTAGGTCCCCTATCATGATCTTTGCCTTCCTTCCCGTCAGGAAATTACGCACGTAATTGTACGTCCGTTGTCCCAGATCTAGATCGTTTACCCTTTTTAGCACCGTTGCATGGGTTACATTATCAAAGGCCTTCTTGAGGTCTAACCCTAGAATGGCCTTTGTCGCTGTTCCCGGATTATCTATAATCTGATGTTTTAACTGTAGCATTGCGTCTTGCGTTGAGAGGTTCCTCCTGAACCCTATCATTGTGGGTGGAAGCGCATCCCGGTCCTCTAGATAGGTAGTTATCCTCTCCAGAATCACGTGCTCCATGAGTTTCCCCACGCAAGATGTGAGAGATATGGGTCTCAAGTACGCAATCTGCACTCGCTTGCCTGGCTTGGGTATTAACACGATTTTTGCCGTCTTCCATTGTTGCGGAATCTGTCCTGCCTTCCATGATTTGTTAATGAATTCAGTTAACTTAGTTATGGACTCGTCATCCAAATTGCGTAGCGTTTTGTTAGTTATGCCATCTGGTCCAGGTGCTGATCTAGTATTGAGTTTTTGCAAGACGGCCCTCACTTCTGCCTCCCCGATCTCGTTGTCTAAATCATCATTTGCTAGCCCTGTGTAATCAGGGTGTGTAACGGGAAGCGCTTGAGAGATGTATGTTTTCTTGATTTCATTCAGGAAATCCTGCTCTGTACCTTGATATCTTTGTATTAACCGATTAATATTGTGCCTTTCTGCCAACTTGTTTCCGTCCGGGTTTAACAAATGTCTAAGGATGGTCCACGTTTTCGCCATTCCTATCTGGTTGTCCATGTCATTGCACTTTTCCTCCCACTGTTGTCTGCACAGCTGCTGGGCGTATTGCTCTATATCTCTGTTCAATTTAGCTATCTTTCTACGAAGTGTCCGGTTGTGCCTTTGGTTTTTCCACCTCCGTTGTAAACCTTCCTTAGCTTCCCACATGTGGAGAAGCTTATTGTCTACATACTCTAGCTGCGCCTCCGGCGGCACCGTTTGCGTAGCGGCCTCCACGTCTCGTTTTAACTTTTCGGTCCATTCCTCAATACTCCGTATCATTTCGTCGGGCTCCTCTCTGATGTTTCGGAACTTGTCCCAATCGACAAGTTTAAGTTGTCTGCCTTTTGCCTTCCACGGCCCTGCCCTCACCGTTATTTCAAGTATAAAATGATCGCTTCCCAAGTCATGTTGCGTATTGGTCCATTGCGTGTCCAGTATATTTTTGGTGAACGTCAAATCTGGCGTGGTATCCGCGCAAACGCTAGTACCTGTTCTTGTAGGAATGGATGGATCGGTCACGAGCGTCAGGCCCTCCTCCTGTGCGTCCAACCACAAGTTCCTGCCTTTCTGGGTTTCGATCCTGTATCCCCATGCACCGTGTGGGGCGTTGAAATCTCCTCCAATCACTAGCGCCCGGTTGCCCGTTATAGCGAGGGTTTTTCGAAACAGCGTGCGGAATTTGTGCTTTCTGCATTTAGGACTGCTGTAAATATTCAATACGAAAAGACTGTCCTCTGTTTTTCGCGTGGGTATGAGTTCGAGGAGAATGTGATTTATTGCCTTGATTTCCGTGTCATGTTGCACCACCGCGTGATTTCGCTTAACCAACGTTGCTAATACCTTTGTCTCCCCATCAGCACTGCCGAATGACTTATATCCCGACAGTTTGACCAGCCCGTGCGTTTCTTGCACCATTATAACATCCAGGGTGCTGGTGTCTTTAAGATGTTGTTGCAAAATGTATCGTTTTCGATTATATCCTCGACAATTCCATTGCCAAATCGTGTAGCTATTTTGTCTGTCCATGGCGGCGTTACAGGCTCTCTAATCCCTCGGTGGGCACCGAGGTCCTAGCGTATGGTTTAAAAGACGTCTTAACTGGGCCCCCACCACTTGACTGCGATCCCCATATTGCTAGCTTGGCGTCGAAATCAGCCACCATTTGCTGCACTTTCTGCAATATCGTCTTGCCTAGCTCCTCAATTTTGGCCTCTATGTTTGCCTCAAATCTAACTTCTTGTTGTTCGAGCTTAGTTTGCAATTTTTTTTTCAATTTGTTCTATTTTGGCTTCCATGGTGTTTGCGAATTCCTCTTGTCTTTCTTGTGGCGTCGCCACTGCTTTTGGTTTCTTTACCACGCTTTTAATCGGAGCGTTCTCTGGTTTACGTTTAACAGGGGTGAGGGCTGCTACCTCTTCCTCCATTGCTGCGTCTTTTTCCTTCATTATAACTTGTGAGGTTTCCTCGTTGCGTGTAACCCCTCCGTTTTTCGGAAAATCATTTTCTTCCCTGAGTTTTCTAATCTCATTCATAAATGCAACATTGTTCTGCCTGATCTGCGCCAATTCGTTCTCTAGCGCCTTAATTTTACATTGAAAAGCAGCCTCTGCCTCCGCGCGCGCCCCGGAGGCCACATCAGCCCAGCTCACCTGGAAGGGTCCCGCGGTGCCACGGACGCCGCTCGGTCCTTTTGAGCTTTGGGATCCTCCTCCCTCCTTTGATCGGGGAGACCCGGTGTTGCCGGTCTTGGGTCTAGACCTCGATCTGGACCTCGATCTGGACCTCGATCTGGACCTCGATCTGGATCTCGACATAGATGTGGTGGTAGTAAACGTAGAGCGGTTTTTGTTTTGTGCTTGAAGCTTGGTGAAGGCTTCTGGTCCGGATGCGTCCCGCGTTCGATGTTCCGATCTTTGACCTGAGTCACCCCATCTTTGCCTGTGAAGTGTTTTCGCTTCCGTCTCGTAGTAAAGTGTTTCTTCTTCCTCCCGTCAGGCTCGTTCCCAGCGGCGTCGTTTCACCAGATACGGTACCTTAAATCTGGCCTTGCAATGGCGATCTGCCGTCGGGTGGTCTTTGCCACACAGCTGGCACTTCACTTCGCACTCGTGCTCCTGCGGTGGGTTCTTAGTGCCACACCCTCTGCATATTCTGTTATTCGGGCTCGGGCAGACGTCAGCTCTGTGACCAAGGCGTCCACACTGGTAGCACACGTCTATTTTCTTGCAGTATAGTGAGCACTTGACCAGTGCTCTTCCGTAGCTCACATAACTTGGGACGCGATGCCCATCGAAGAGGACGATGACATTTGTGGTGTTTCCCATCCTCTTGGCCATGAGGACTGTCGGATTTCTCGGGGTTACCAGCATTTCCACGATCTCTCTTGGAGACACGTCCTGCGTTACACCTCGGATCACCCCTTTAGATGTATCTTCCGGAGCTGACTCGTACGCATTGGCTTCGAATTCTTTGTCCCCAATCTTCAGTTTAGCGATGGTTCTGTATTTTTCGGCGCGCTCCTCTGATGGTGTGCTGACCACTAGAATGTTCTGTTTATAGTTGGCACATACCGTGTCTTCTTCCGATTCATTCCTGGGTATTTTAGCGGCGTTGGCGATGCAGCATTCTAGACGATTGATCCCGTAGTCAGTGACCTTGAAGCCGTCACGTGGGCGCACAATTATCTTGTAATCTTCCTTCGGCAGACGGGGCATCCTGCTCGCAGCCGCAATTTGTCTTGCTCTCTGTCCCTTCCTCCATCTATTACTGACCACGTTCTCGCTTGAGAAGTGCGTTTCTTGGTCCTTGGCTTCATGCGTTGTGGTTTCTTTGTTGGCTCGTCCTTTTCTGTTCACAAGGCGCCAACCTGCGTCGTTCTCATACTCTTGTTGCGTGATATCTTCGCCATCCACGCTCATCGTAGCCATCCTGTGGCATTAACCCGATAATACGCCGCCTTGAAGGGGCTCAAGACGCCAGCGTCCGTGGGCTAGGCCAAGCGCATTATGCACAGCAGCAGGAGGCAACGGCGTCGTGCGTTCGTCGGCGTTACATAAATGTGGTCAATGTGCCGAAAATTAAACGTCCACCTACTTGAGAGTGGTATCGCGGGGTTCCGTGGAACTTCCACTTTCTTCACTGTAAGAAGGCGTCCATCAATTCTTCGATTTCACGCTGAGAATCCTTAAGGTATAAGTCAAAAAAAATTAACTGCGTTCGGAAGCGCTCTGCTGTCACTTGAGCGTCCCCGCGTCCCTCGCTCGCGCTCTTCTTCTTTCTCGTCTCCTTGTCCCAGCCCAAAACGTGAAAAATAATCAACAGAAGTATTATTTATTTACACTTCACGATTTTCGTACGATGCATTAATGCACACATCACGAGCGCGTCAAACACACACACACAAACTACACCACCGGTTAGCACCTATTCGTGTTATCGTTGTAGCTCACGGTTAGTACCAGCGCTTTGTGATCCGAGAAATGTACGGTGAGCGGATCCGGCAAGACGGAGCGGACCGTACAGTTCCTACTGAACGCCAAGTCTATGAAGCCACCGTTGATTGTGGTCGGAAACTCGAGAGACAGACACGTCATCGAGTAATTGTTCAGCATGTGGTCAACACACCCTCTCCCGCGCGGCACGTTCACTGGATCGAACGGCTTCGGGAACGTCCACTCGCCGTTGACGATTGCGAGCGGCGTCTTGACGCCGGCCTTCATCGCCCTTCTCCGCCTGACGCTTGCGTTGTCGTTCCGCTTCTTGGGCCGCGTTCGCGGCTCGATGCTGACGCCTCATCTCGGCCTCGCGAGCGCGCAGTTCACCATCCGCTGCACGCTTCGCCCGCTTGTCCTCAGCTTCGCGAGCGCGCAGTTCGGCATCCGCTGCACGCTTCGCCCGCTTACGTTCGGTCTCACGAGCCCTTCGCAGCGCCGCCTTGTCTTCCAACGTCGGCGAAACCACCGCGGTACCGTCACCTCCAACGACGGGTGCAGTGCTGGCATTCGGTTGTAATGCATTCGTTGTTGATGGTAGCGTTGCCTCCAGGACATCCATCGCACGACCTGCTCTCGACGGGAGACTGAGAGAGAAGGTGGGCGCGCGAGAGAGAGGTGTGCGCGCGCAGCTGCAGCGAGCGAGGAGAGCGGAGGAGCGAGTGAAGGAGAGGGAACGCGCGCAGCGGCGTTAAAGATATAAGGCGCGTTACTGACACCGATATCAACGTCGCATTCGTGGCTTATTCGGTAGAGCGTCGCGCTGCGGCCCGCCAAGTCCTCTTTCTTTTAAAGATAGAGAGAAGACTGCGGACGCCGCCGACGGCGGTGGATTGTTAGGGGTCGCTTATAAAGTGTATTCACACTTAAAAGCGGGAGACACAGTGTTGTCTGGGTAACGCATCGGCGCGGAATGCAGCATGTCACGCCGGTTGCCTTCAGGCCGCGCCGACGGACGCTGATCGCGCTTGGCGTCAGACCACAGAGTGCTCGCGTTTTGATAACGTAGCATCGCTATGCCCAGCGTGCGCGCGCTCCAATGCTACATAGGAGTATCTTGGGCCTTTCATGATGCGCTCGCGGCCGTTTTGCTAGCTCCACATATAACAATTTTGGTGTTATGTGTCGTCAATGGACGACGAAATATATGACTGGTGCAAACTAGATAATACTGACACGCATGTTATGTAAAAATATGACAACATACCACGCTCATAGCGTGATCGCGGCTGTTTCGCTAGCTCCACATATACTAAATTTGGTATCAAGTGACGTGAATAGATGACGAAGGTAAACGACACATCCAAACATAATAATTATGACACGGAAGTAATGTACGGCATCATTTACCTCCACCACGTAACGATGACCTGATTTCAAGGTGACATATCAACATTTTTCATTCGTGCTTCGCATATCATCGATTCCCACTGCACTTGGGAGTCCTTCAAAGAGCGCAAGCGCAAACTCGCTTCCGTTCTTTGTATTTCTGGCTGCACCCAAGAAAAATGTAAATGAAGGCAAGGTCTTGCGTAAGCAAGCCGCTTTTGGGGCCCCCGACTCCAGATGCCTCCATCAATATCGAGAGGGTTTAGCAGTTGGCACGGCAACTTATTTTTTTTTCTTTCTAAACGGCAGTATCAGGTCACACCCTGGTAACTTTGCGAAAAGTGGAGCGGTTATCTCTAGTGAATTCCGCGAAGCAGTGGCTATGTCTATTTCATGAGCTAGAGTTTGTTAAAAACAACGTAAAAGTATGAATCCTTTTCATTGTCAGGTACACATGTTCTTTAGTTCCACAATCCACAGAACAGAAAGCAATGCACTGACTTCATTGTGACACCAAAAAAACTTTGAATGGCCGGCACAAATAGAGATCTAACTCGTCGGAAGCGTCAACCATTAAAACCCCTCTTACTCTATAAATATTGCACAGAATCGAATAATGACTCGCACGCTTCGAGCAATCACCAAAAGTTATTCACGAGTCTACGAAGGAGGACCTTTATTTCCGGACCACTTTCGCTGCACCTTGTTCAGTTCATCTACATATTTCAGTTTCCGGCAGGCGTGCCCTTCACCATTGACGGTTCTCGACTAACAGCGCTAACGGTCGGCGAACCTAGCAATAGCCGGAGAAGCGCAGAAGCTACAAGTTCATGAAAGTGACAGTGGTGTCATGGGAACAGCGACCTGCGCTGGGGGGAGCATCTGCAAGTAGTGTGCTCGGTCGCAGTTTGGAAAAAGGAGCTTTCACTTCGGCCATTACGCTACCAGGCGGGCCACGAACCGCTAACCACCTGGTCCCGTCATTGATGCTGTGAACATTATGGAATGAGGCCATTCACCGAATGTTGAAGCCAGCTGGCGGCTGGAGCATGTTCACAAATGTTTTTCGATGAGTCCTGTGATACGGAAGGTGCCGTAAAACCAGAATATATCTATGCTTGGAAACAAGAATATTAAACAAAGGAGGTCAACATGTTCTGTGGGTGTTAGACATCTGAGGAAGGTTGCAGCTAGCCGGGGGTGCTCAAAACTCACGGCTGGGGATCGAAAACAGATGGAAAGGGGGACATTTGCACACTTTGAGCTGTTGGAACACAACCAGATGGTTGAGGCTGGGCGGGTGCTGCCGGAACTGATGGCTGTGGCTGCAAATTAGGTGAAGCAGCTAGCATATGTAGATTTTGAGGTGGTGGAACAACACAAGATGACTGAGGCCGAGAAGGTGCTGCCGGCGCTGATGGCTGAGGTTCAAAACCGGTTGGAACGACTGGTATTTGTAGATTTAGAGATGGTGGATATGGTTGAGGCTGTGGAGGTGCTGCCGAAACTGATGGCTGTTGTTGAAAACCAGGTGCAGCGGCTGGCATCTGTAGATCTTGAGGTGGTGGAACACCACAAGATGGTTGAGGCTGTGGAGGTGCTGTCGGAAACGATGGCTGTTGCTGAAAACCAGGAGTAACAGCTGGCATTTGTAGATTCTGAGGTTTTGGAACACCGCAAGGAGGCTGAGGCTTTGGTGGTGCTGCCGAAACTGATGGCGGTTGTCGAAAACCAGGCGCAACGGCTGGCATCTGTAGATTTTGAGGTGGTGGAATGCCACAAGATGGTTGAGGCTGTGGAGATGCTGCCGGAACTGATGGCTGTTGTTGAAAATCGAGGGCAACGATTGGCATCTGTAGAATTTGAGGTGGTGGAACACCACAAGATGGTTCAGGCTGGGAAGGTGCTGCTGGAGTTGATGGCTGTTGTTGAAAACCAGGTGCAACGGCTTGCATCTGTAGATTTTGCGGTGGTGGGAAACCACGAGATGGCTGAAGCTTCACAGTTGCTGCCGGAACTAACGGCTGGGGTTGTAAACCAGGAGCAACGGCTAGTATCTGTGGATTTTGAGGTGGTGGAACACTATAGGACGGTTGAAGATGCAAAGGTGCTGCCGGAACTGATGGCTGTGGTTGAAAACCGGGCGCAGCGGCTAGCATATGTAGATTTGGAGGTGGCGGAGCACCACAAGATGGTTGAAGCTGTGGGGGTGCTGCCGGAACTGATGGTTGAGGTTGAAAACCAGACTCAAAGGCTAGCCTCTGTAGATTTTGGGCTGGTGGAACGCTACAAGATGGTTGAAGCTGGAAGGGTGCTGCTGGTGCTAATCACTGAGGTTGAAAACCAGGCGCAACAGCTGGCATCTGTATACTTTGAGGTGGTGAAATGTCACAAGATGGTTGAGAGCGTAAAAGTGCTGCCAAAACTGATGGCCGGGGTTGAAAACCAGGTGGAATGGCTGGAACCCCGAGATTTTGAGGTGGTGAATCACTTTTACATGGTTGAGGCTGGGGGGATGCTGCCAAAACTGGTGGCTGGAGTTGCAAATTAGATCCAACAATGGAAATCTGCTGATTTTGATTTGGTGTACTACCAGAAGATGGTTGAGGTTGGGAGGGTGTTGCCGGAATCGATGTCTGGGGCTGAAAACCAGGAGCGACGGCTGGCATGTGCAGGTTTTGAGGAAGCGGGGCACCACAAGATGATTGAGGCAGGAAGGGTGTTGGCGGAAGTGGTGGCTGGGGCCGGAAATTAGACGCTACAGTGGGCATGTGCAAGTTTTGAGGTGGCGGAACACCAGAAGGTGGTGGGGGCTGACAGGGTGGTACCGGAACTGATGGTTGGGGTTGATAACCAGGCGCAGTGGCTGGCATCTGCAGACGTTGAGGAGGTGGACCACCAGAACGTGTTTGGGGCTGGGAGGGTGCTGCTGAAATTGATGGCTGTGGTTGAAAATTAGACCTAACAGTGGGGATCTGCAGATTTTGAGGTTGTGGAACACAAGATTGTTGAGCCTGGGAGGGGGATGACATACCCGAGGGTGAGTGCGGTTGGAGAAACGATGCAAAATATGGCGTATTAATGTTCTGTGGTGGATTATTGTTCTGTGGTGGTATAACACACGCAAAAGGTTGCGGTTGGTTGTTACAAGATGTGGCTTGTGTAGCCGGAGGTAACTGTGTGGCTTGGGTAATAGCTCTAGGAAGTTGAAGACGTGGATTAGGTGGAATAGTGCGCATTCGAACGCCCGCTGACATTTGTGCCACAGAGCCTGGCGGTGGCATGGGTGAGACTAATCGAGGCTGGCCGATCACGTTGCCTTCTAAAAAAGGAGGTTCTGTTGCTGCTTGCATTGCAGGAGGCAAAACATATGGAGGCTGGCCAGTCAATGGAAGATCATACCCCTCCGCATAGTGATGTGGTGGTACTTGCGGTGTCGTTGCCATGCAATACGCAGATGCAAACTGGCCAGGCGTGAATAACTCTCGAATTGGAGCAGCAGGAATCTTATGGAAAACGAGTGATGGAGAAGCTATTGCCGAAGGCAGTGGCTGGTTAGGCATAGACAGACCATGCATGTCCAAAGCCGACCTCACTGGAAGTTGAAGGGGTGGAGCTATCATAATAAAAGGTTGCAGAGGGTAGCTATAATTACCATGCAACTGCATGTGAAATATTGCGCCAGATGCCGTAACCACAGCAACAGAAGGTAGTCGCTGCGTACCCTCTACGAAGCTGTTCATCCGGAAGCCAGACAGTACTTGCACTGAGTTTGGCAGCCATTGATTCACAGGCAGTTGAGGTTGCATGGTTGGGGGCATAGTATTCATTTGTATTTCCCATGGCCCTTGCGTCAGATATGGCGGTAGTGCAGGCCCAAATGGTTGCAGTGGCGTACTCGTCGTCCCACTCAACGTCCGCATTGCCGATGGCATTGGCATGAAGGAGCATGAAAATGCGGCCGTTCGCGGTTGGTATGGCCCACTTGGTAAAACGCTATACATCGGCATTCCCGGTGACGCTTGAAGCACCGGGTATAGTGGTGCTACCGAGAACCCTTGTATTTCGCCGGTAAATCCATGGGGCGTCAGGGCGAAAGCAGATGCCTCCATACGTTGTGCTGAACCGATGGTGTGGACGCCGCAAATGTCAATGGCCGGTTGAGAATGGCACTTGCGACACTTGAGCGAGCTGTTAACCGGATTCACTGCAGAGTCTGTGTCTGAAACCGTCCGCAGCGTCACGTCAGGATCCGAGGCCGACACTATTGCGACATCGGAATTGGTCAAGGTCGGCACGTCCAGCTCGGTAACCGACACAATCTCGGCATCCTTATTTCTCATCGCAAAATCATGAACGCTCGGTTCTGCGACAGCCTTTCTCGAACTCACATTGTCCGGCGCCTCCGCGTGGTCCCTGTTCGCAAGGTTGCCTTGTGTGTCGTTTTTGCCTCCTGCCGATGAGTCGGCTGCATATTCGGAGCCAGCCTGCTCGCGGCTGTGCTTTGTGGCCCCTTTGCCTTCTGTGATTGACTGGTCTTCGCACTTGGAACACGAATCACCTCCGTAGTCAAGCGTACCGCCTCTGTGCCCTGCGGCCCAGTCGGTTACGCATCTGGGACATGCATCCTCCGTGTCTCCTTGTGTGCCAAGTGCCCCTCCTACTTTTGATTTATTCTCAGTTAATTTAGAAGTCACGTTTTCAGTGTCGAGCGTGTTCGATAACTTCGCTTGAAACTCTTCTAGGTTGTTTTGAATACTGAACTCCCCACTCTCGACGCTTGATGCACTCTTAGCGGGTTTTGCCATTTGCGTTCTCTGATATTTTTCCATGTCGGCGTTGCCAGCGTTCGATTCTTTCAAAGATATTTCCACCTGGGCTTCTTCCTCGGGGGTCGGTTCATTTTCCGGCTTGTCCAATGCGCTTGTCATCGTCGGACGGCGAGAAGTCCGACGACGTCGATGCCGCCTTCGCCCCATCTGTGTATTTCTTAGTCGCAATTTCCGATACCTTGAACCAGGCTGCCCCGCAGGTCGCCGCTGCCTCTCCTTTGAGCTTCTGAATATGGTGTGTTCTTTGTTGCCCACCTGCAAAACGAAACATGTTGCGTGACTTTCACGAAGGCAGACCACAACATTATAGTTGTTCTCGACTGCACGAATTGTCGATACGACTGCACAGCCGTATGGTCGTGCGATTGTGTTAAATATACTTTGTTTAAAGGCCACTCAATATGCCTGACCATTTTGAGTGGCCAAGCACAACGCGTAGATGGGGCGTTCACAATCACCTCTACCAAAACTTGCAACGCTATGCACCGCGAAAATTGGTCGAATTCCAAGATTAACGCTGCTCCCCCTTGCTTCCACGGGCGTGCGCCCAGAGATGAGGGCATGACGTGCACGCATGAATGGCCCTACGTACACGGCAGTGTAGTGACATTGGTCCTCTACGTAGACGACCGTGCTCTGATGTTGCTAACAGTGACACGTGACAAGGCGAAATTTATTGAACTCGACATGCGCAGTTTATGTAATTTGTTGCTTGAAGAGATTAATAAACCTTGAGAGAAATAATGAGACGCAATGAGGGGATAGACAGACAGACAAAGAACTTTATTGGGTCCTGAGAAACGCTGCTTCTTCAGAGCAACGTCGCGGGCCGCTCCCACGTAGGAATGGGGAGGCCTAGCCACATCGCCGCATCGTGTGCTCTCTGGACAGCCCGTTGTTGTGGTAGCAACTGTGAACTTTGTAAGGCAGAGTCCCAATCTTCTTCTGTGAGCCCACTTGGGCCCCGTATGCGCGTCTTTTTTTTCAGTTTTTTTCGTGAATCGCAACGAGATGAGGGGCTAATGTACCGGAGTTTCACATGCGTTCGTGTCCCCGTGGTCGGAGCATCGAGCAGACGACAGCCGTGGAAGCGAAAGTATCACTCCTACTCGTTGGCGCAATCGTTGTGCTCATCTATTCAACCGCGTCTCTGCCAAGCTGCAGCCAAACACCGGCTGCCAAGTAGCAGCCAGCGTTTCCAAACCTTCCCGCAGAAATAGGCAGTAGACAACAAAATAACGCTGGTTAACAAAAAAAAATGCCACTCGCGTGCTCGAATGTTGGGCTTGTTCAGGCACGTCATGCGCACGTGACCTCTTGGTCGGAAGCCGGAGAAGGTAAGGAAGACATTTGGCTTGCGAAGGCTACGCGGGGGAGCAGCAAGGGTTTCGAGTTGGCCTAGGCCTTTCATCGTCGTTTGCCGCCACTTCGAAAAAAAAAAAGAAACAGTTTTCTCCGCTCGTAATAATCCGATAGAAAAAAAATGCAGCGTAATCCTGCTCATCAGACACACAACGACTTCCATGGTCTAACTAAAATTCGTTATGAGTTCTGGTGAGTGGCGCTTTGAGGACATGGGCTTGGCTGCGTATTATCAGAGTGAAGCGTAATCTCAATGCTTTTTGACGTCAAACACTTCGTGTACTTCTGATGTACCGTTAATATGTCCGCCTAACCGTGTGCTTAACTTGTTTATAATGCTATCAACTACACAAGTAAAAAACTCCCAAGCATTTCCCCGAGGTTGAACATGGTTAAGAGCGAATGCACGGGGTGATGCTATGAGGGGGAGTGAAGTTAAAATCCGTTGGCATTCGCCAGTGAGTTAACATAAACTCCCCCGTGTGATCACATTGCGATTCCCAGGAACCATTAGACCCTCTCGGGAAATCTTGGTGAGTTTACGCGTATATGTGAGAGTAAATTCGCGATATAATGATGTTTATGTCCGCGGCCCGCTTCGCCGGCTTGCGCTCGGCATCACGGGCCTTTCGCCGCGCTGCCTTGTCTTCAACCAGCGCGACATCTTTGACGACGCGTGCAATGCTCGCATTCGATTGCGTTGCACTTGTTGTTGGAGGTATCGCAGTCAAGGTTGATGCGTGCGATGGATTCATACCTATGACGACTTGCCGATCTCTGCGCCACGGAGCGGAGGGCGGAGTGCGCGCAATCACGTGGTGTGTGACGTCGCTGCACCGTTGCTACAGACGCTCCTCTGTGGCGCGTTCTGTCATGATTGGCTGAAGGCACCCGTACCTTCCACAGCACTGCTAAGAGCTTGTGAAACGGAGCATAAGCACGTGCGTACACATCTACATAGTTGTTTTCAATGATAGTTATAGCGCGATAACAGAACAACGACACAGAGACAAGAAAGGACACGAAGTATTTCTTGTCTCTGTGTCGTCGTTTTGTTCTCGCGCTATAAGTATCATCATGTAATACCAACTAGCCCAAGCTGCCACACTTCTAAGTTGTTTTCAACGCGCCATGTGGCATATGTTCGGTCGTGCCGACGGCTATCGTGCAAGATTGCCCCCACCTCTCCGAAGGAAATCGTGAGAAAATGCGAATGCTTTTCTCGCGCCAAGTCTACACGGCGTAGTCATTCCGTCATAATTAACGTAATAACGTTAGTTATTGGCGGGCGAGGTGTACCGTAAACAGCTTCCGCGTGTCTGGACAAAGTGTAGGAGAAAGTAGGTGCAGTGCTTTGCCGCTCCTTTTCTTGCCATCCACTCTCACCTGCCGGCACGCGGACACCACCAGACGCCTGACATGCCCCGACCGAGAAATGCATCCTCATTTAAAACAAGCTGAATTCAAACTTGAACACTTTTAAATGTTCTATTTCTACGTTGAAAAGTCATGTTACGTTCCTTACTGAGGTGTTGATAATGTGGCTTCCTCAGGTAGGTGTGGCGTGGAACGTCATTTACAACAACGTTAGATTCATGTCATGACTGCATGAAATTTTTATCGGGTGATGTGCATGATGCACAAAGCGAATATACGGGGAGCGGATTCCCGGCGAGGTCCGTGGAGCAGTCTCTACAAAACTGAATAACTTTCTTCACCGCGCTCGTTCACGCCCTTCCTAGAAGCTACAGGCTATGATCACAATATAATCGACGACCTCCCTGTAGGCTTGGAATTCATTCTCCGCAATGAAAGGGTAACAAAATATTTGTTTAATGAGTGACAGCGAAATACTTCGCCTCGAAGCCAGAGAGCCCGTGAGGCCAACGAAGTACATAATCTGTTTGTTTAACTATTTGTGTTCCCATGGGCGCGTGTGTTTCTGTGAGCGCGCGCAGGTGGGAGTGTATGTATGCGTGTGTGTATGTGCGGCCATGTTAGTGCATCTGTGCGTGTGCGTGTGTGCGTATACATCGGTACATCTTTAGTGTGTCTGCATGTGGTGCGTCTGTGTTTCCATATCCAGCGTGTGTGTGCGTGTGTGAAATTATCTGGGTCTTTTCGTGAAAAAGCCATGGTATATGGCTATGAGGCACTCCTCAATGGAGTGCTCCGGAAGTTTCGACCTTCCGGTTTTCATTACCATGTGCTCACACAAAAGGGCTTCTAGGATGTTACATCAATCACTATATTCGGGCACCCCGAAACGGATCGAACACACGACTTTCGGGGTGTGCTGAAGGGCATCGTATTCACTTAACACCGCCACGGCGGACGTTATTTGTACGTGAACGTGTATTTGTATGCGTATATCTGTGTGTTTGCACCCGCTAGCCTTTACAAGGGCATCTGTCACACTACGAACGACAGTACCTGCGCTTCGCCGATGACATTGCATTGCTGAGTAACTCAGGGGACGAATTGCAACTCATGATTACGGAGTTAGACAAAGAGAGCAGAAAGGTAGGTCTTAAAATGAATCTGCAGAAAACGAAAGTAATGTACAGCAAACTGATAAAAGAGCAGCGCTTCGACATAGGTAATAGTGCACTTTAAGTTGTAAAAGACTACGTCTACTAGGGCAGGAAATAACCGCGGCGCCGAACCACGAGATTGAAGTAACTAGAAGAATAACAATGGGGTGGATCACATTTGGCAAGCACTCTCAAATTATGACAGGTAGATTACCACTATCCTTTAAGAGGAAGGTATATAACAGCTGTATCTTGCCGGTACTTAGCTAGGGAGCAGAAACCTGGAGACTTACAAAGAGGGTTCAGCTTAAATTGAGGACGACGCAGCGAGCAATGGAAAGAAAAATGGTAGGTGTAACCTTAAGAGACAAGAAGAGAGCAGAGTGGATTAGGGAACAAACGGGGGTTAAGGAAATCATAGCTGAAATCAAGAAGAAGAAATGGACATGGGCCGGGCATGTAGCGCGTAGACAGGATAACCGCTGGTCGTTAAGGGTAACTAACTGGATTCCCAGAGAAGGGAAGCGGGTTAGGGGGAGACAGAAGGTTAGGTGGGCAGATGAGATCAAGAAGTTGCGGGTATAAATTGGCAGCAGCAAGCACAGGACCGGGTTAACTGGCGGAACATGGGAAAGGCCTTTGTCCTGCAGTGGACGTAGTCAGGCTGATGATGATGATGATGTGTGGCCATGTGAGTGTATCTGTGCGTGTGCGTGTGTGCGTATGCATCGGTACGTCTTTAGTGTGTCTGCATGTGGTGCGTCTGTGTTTCCATGTCCAGCGTGTGTGTGCGTGTGTGAAATTACCTGGGTCCTTTCGTGAAAAAGCCGTGGTATATGGCTATGAGGCACTCCTCAATGGAGTGCTCCGGAAGTTTCGACCATCCGGTTTTCATTAACATGTGTTCACACAAAAGGGCTTCTAGGATGTTACATCAATCACTATATGCGGGCACCCCGAAACGGATCGAACACACGACTTTCGGGGTGAGCTGAAGGGCATCGTATTCACTGAACACCGCCACGGCGTACGTTATTTGTACGTGAACGTGTATTTGTATGCGTATATCTCTGTGTTTGCGGCCGCTAGACTTTACAAGGACATCTGTCACACTACGAACGACAGTACGTTTCAGCTCACCGTTTTTGATCAAAGCATTTGATGGGACCAGGAGACTGGCGGCTGCAGTCCCATCTCGAGTGACGCCGTTGAGAGACGTGACAATTAGGGCTGCGCCACCCAGCACAGACTGGCAAGGCTTACTCAGTACCGTCAATCACTGCTGCTGCATTGTAGACATCGATGCAGAGCCTTGATGCTGTTGGCGCGCACTTTCTCTTGGGCTTGGGCAAGAACCAGACTGCTCTACAAATAGATTACGCATAAACGAATTGGATTAAAGATAGATTTTGAGGAGAGAAGAGAGCGTGGGCGGCTACATTACATGTGATGAATCCACGATGACGAAGTGGTGTAGCTGGTGGTCGCTGTTTATGAAAAGACCCCACTACAGGGCCCAGTTTCTGGAGCCAGAGCCACCTCACACCAGAAATGCAGCAGTTGTCCTATTGGTATAAAGACGAGCTAGGCGACGTGTCCCACAAGCGCTATTTTTAGGGGCGAAGTTCGCTAAGGTCGAGGCTTGTTCGTTGGTGTTGTTCGCCGTATCTCAGCACACGCAAGGTACCCACTATACGCCATGACAATGACGCCAATGAAGATGACGATCACGGACTGACTTGCGTCTCCCACAGTGGGTATGAGCCACAAGAGAAGGTCAACAAGGACTGGCTTGTGTACTATACGACGTCTCGATATGCTCTGCGAGGCATTTCGTATGACTGAAAACAACAAACCACTACCAGGGGTAAGCCACAGACCTCGTCTTCACCCACTTCCGTATAGATCCGGTACCACAAAGCAGTAATAATGGCAGCAAAGTGAAATTCGCAACTTAACATCTTAACACTACATGCGTTTTATGACCACTGGACATTTTATGTACCTGTGCACCATTTTGTCAGTCACTTACATACATGAGTGGGGAATAACACGGGTGATTTACAATAACACCGAACGATCCCACTGCTTTACGAACCCATCATCATTCACTTCGTGGATATGCTTACCACACGAATGTGGGAAACGTTTCACAGCTCGGTACTCGATACAACTCACCCACTAGCTTTCAACGCATTACAACTTGCACAGAGTTTTCTATCTCGAACGTACATGGTCTACATATCCTACCCAAAGTCAGTAAAGCAGGCAGAAGCTCAGGCGTTAGGAACAGGGGTTCCGGAAGTATATCTGAAGAATAGGAGCGATGTTTGTATATATATATATATATATATATATATATATATATATATATATATATATATATAATATATATATATGTTTTTGCTATGGCGATAAAAGGAGGGGTAGACGTCGTAGCAGCAGTTAGTGGGGGGAGGGGGCTAGCTCCAGCCCCCCCCCCCCCCCGGTATTGGAACCTTTGGTTAGGGATACTTAGCTTCGCATTCTCATTTTACTGGAAGGCGTTCCGTGAACAAAAATTGCTCTTTTCTTTCCTGAGAGATGTTGCTTGCTGTGCATCATAGCCATAAAACGCACGTTCTCACAGAAGCGCGCGGCAGTAATTGAATTACCGTCTGTTTAGTGTCAGGCAGTCTGAGTTCCGGTTTCGGAGAGCTCCGAGAAAAACCAGCGGCCAGCAGAGCCGTATGTGAAGAGAGTACGGCGAATGGGTGGGGCAGTGACGCATGGCAAGTATACCGGCACGTGACAGCCATTCCTCCGCTCTGGCGCCGTCCGCCATATTTACGCTACCTGCTTAAATATGGCGGAAAGATTTTGAAGTGCAATAACATTGAAATAATAGCAAATACTGGCTCCTAATGCGGTGAACGCGGGCTCCTAGCCAACTAAGTTCTAATCGGAACAGGTGGCCTCTGATGACGTGTTTAAAGGAGCTCGCTTCACTGAACTTTTGCTGTTGGCAGTGGCGCCACCACCGGCATTTTTGGTTGTGAGCATGGAGGAAGGAAAAATTTTCCTTGCTCCAAGGTTGTGAGCGACAAACCAGCGTTCAGTGAGCGAAAATTTGAGGTATATTCAATAAAGACCGGAGCCGGAGGGCATTGCACTTTGACCTTCTTTCTGGCGCCGTGTAGTTCTCACCGACATCAACCGAATGGCGAAGGCAAGTGGACATCTGGAGGGCGATATAGTAAGCGCGTGCAAACGTGAGTCTGTGTGCACGCACGCACGCGTCTCCATGCGTGCGTGAGCGCGCATTTGCGCGTGCGTGTATGTGTACGTGTGTCAGTGTGAGCATGCAGACACTCAAGCACAAACACACGGTACTTGCACGCACACAAACACCCGTATACATACACACATTCGCGCGCACACGCACAGACACGTCTGCGCACACAAGCAAACATTGTAAATGCAAAAATGTCTATAAATTCACGCAACCCGTGTATGCGTGAACAGCCGGGATGAATACAGAAGCCTAGCGCGTGCTACTTCGAGGTTTTATAGTGGCTGCCCGAAGAAATACGCCCTTCCAGAGAGTTTGTCGATTCTTTCATCTCGCCACTCTCCGCCCCACGCGGCTCTCTTTCCGTGACGTCAGCCCTCTCTTCTTGCCGGCAGCGGTAGCGCGCAGTGGCGGCCAGTCACAGTCACCTCGAAGCAGCGCTGTGTGCCTGTGTATTCATCCCGTATTCATGCCAAGTGCGTGGCCAGGAGGTGCCCACCCCTCTTTTCCAAAAAATTTTCTGGCTACACGCCTGATTCATGAGAGACATTTTTTTACGTCAGTCTTTGTCCCCAATTTTTTTTCGCTGATTAAAAAGTTTTCCTTTTTATCCTTAAAGTCGAGGCTTGTTCGTTGACATTAGGCGCCGTCACTGACGATTATGCTGATAACAATGAAAAACAAGCGCTTTCCAGACCAAACATTCTCATCATGCCACCAAGGCAGAGCACATGCAAAGTAACCAATACGTGACAACGATGAAAATGATTGTGATGATCACAGACAACAGCCATCTTGTGCAGTACACGACGCCTCGATATGCTCTACGATGCATTTCGTAGAACTGGGAACAATCGACAACCACCAGAGAAACTTACCCAGACCTCGCCTTTGCCAACTTTAGGTGTTATCCATTACCACAAAGCAATATAATAATGAAGGCGAAACGAAATTCACAAATCAACCCAACATATCATTAATGACCAATGAACATTGTTGTATATAACTGTACAAAGCCTTGGCACTCACACGCATGAGTGAGTGGTCAATGTCACAGGTGAATTACGGCAACCCAAAACGATCGCTCTGCTTCGCCCACTCATCATCATTCCCTTCTAAACTTTTCAGAAACTTTTGAAAACTTTTCCGAGCCTGTTTTGCTTTTTTATTATTTTTATCAGAAAATTATCCGTGGTCCTTGGTGTTACTGCTTTCTCGCACCTCCCCACAGTTATACAAAGCATTAGTATTAGTGTCGCTTGATTTGAACCATTGTCACAGAACGAGCGCTAAACAAGAGCGCGCCGCCAAATCCTTGCGACAACGGGCGGCAGAAACGCCGCGAGGTAAAAAGAAAAAAAAAGAAAGAAAGCAAACATCCAGGGCTCCCGGGCGCACGCTCTCCCCGCAGAAGCACGGCTTCGCAGACGATCCTCCTCACCCCACATCGGCGGCCCAGCAAGACCGCGATTTTCCTCGAACGAACGGGGCGGGGTCAGACCGAGCTGAGTCATCCGACGCGGAGGGCAGACAAACCGTCTCGCCTCTCCCCAGCCTTCGCTGCGTATCGCGCCGACAAAATGACGAGAAAGATCTGGAAAGTCGCGCGCAAGGTATTTAACCGAGCAGCCGAGACGAGAAATCAGGAGGTGACGGAAGTTAACGCCAGAGCGCGTAGGAATTCCGCCGTGTAGTCGGCGAAGGTTCTGCCCGTAGCGACAGAGCAGGAGGAGACGGAAGTGAGCGCCAGAGTGCGTAGAGAGTCCGCCGTGTAGTCGGCGAAGTTTGTGGTCCGTAGGGACGGCTCGAGCTACAGGCAAGAGTGTGTGTTTACCGCTATCGAGCGAAGACCCGTGGCAACCGCTGCGAGTGTGAAGCCGACGTGTTCCGGCGAAGAAGTTGAAGTTGGAAGAGTGGCCAATTGAAGACGGGAGGTTTCCTGGAAGAGAACTTCGAGAGCTGCGGAACGACAACGACGCTGGACTTTGAGTGAGTGATTCTCGGAAGAGTATCATTCAGACTTTTGTTCCAAGGACTTTGGACTGAATAGGTTTTATATCTCTTTGGTCTTTAAGAGTCTTGGTTGTTCAATGCATGCGACTGCATTGTGGTGCGTATTGTTGTCTGTGTCCGTTGTTTCAAGTGTGGTTGATTGTACTGTGTAGTACATTGTTTGTTTGGTGACGTATTGTATGTAACTATTGTGGAGTGTGCATACGTGTGTATTGTGTTTTGATCTGCCGTTAATGAGAATATAATTTTGTTTGTTTATCAACTCTCGGCTCTGTCTTGTTCTTTGGGCCACAGCCGGCGTCCGCTGGCGCACCAATAAGGACCACTTCTAAATTGTCCACGCTTTCGTGGTGCGGTTCGGGGGGCCGATACTTCGGCTCTTGGAATTAGCCCGGCGATCGCCTCCCTAATAACGGGACAGGTGTGACAATTAATCTGGCGTCCGCGACAGGACCTTTTGGTGCACAGTGTGTCCAAAGTAGTGAGAAAGAGCCTCGAGTTGTTGATAGTGCTATCGGAACGATTTTGTGTGTTGTTCAGTGTTCTCGTTAACGAGTGCAGGGGAGTGTTCCGATAGACTGATTTAGGCAGATACTTTTTGCACGCGGCAAGGTTTCATTTGCGAGTTGCGAGACACAATGGATCTCGAAAAGTTAGTTGCGCTTGGTGAGAAGATGGGTCTTTCCGGCGCCGAACTACGGAAATGGGTAAGCCAGAAGGAGAAAGAGGCGGTGGAGAGAGAAAGGTTGGCAGCTGAGAAAGCCAAGGAAGAAAAAACAGCTGAGTTGGAACGAGAGAGGTTGGCGGTCGAAAGAGCCAAAGCGGAAAAAGAAGCTGAGTTGGAGAGAGAGAGGTTGGCGGCAGAGAGGGCCAAGGAAGAAAAGGCAGCTGAGTTGGAGAGAGAAAGGCTGGCCGCTGAAAGGGCGAGAGAAGAAAGAGAAGCAAAGGAGCGACAGCTGAAAGAAGAAAGAGAGGCAAAAGAGCGACAGCTGAAGGAAGAAAGAGAGCAGCAATTGAAGTTGGAGCTGGAGAGAGAGAAGTTGGCAGCCGAAAGGGCGAGAGAAGAAAGAGAAGCGGAGATGGCTGAAAGGGAACGGCAGCGGCAGCACGAAATTGAACTCGAGCGGCTCCGTTTGCAACAGCGAAGCGAAACTCCCGTCCAAGCTAGAGTTGAAAGCAGCGAACGGGAAGATCACGGCTTCCGCTTGAACCCAAGCAAGCTGCTCGTAGCGTTTGATGAAAGGAAGGACGACCTAGACGCGTACCTCCACAGATTTGAGACGATTGCGAAGAGCCAGAATTGGCCGGAACATCAATGGGCAACTGCTTTAAGTACCTGCTTGAGTGGTGAAGCGCTCAGTGTATACGGTAGGCTGACGCCGACCGATGCAGCCAACTACGCAAAGGTGAAAGCTGCTTTGTTGAAGCGATTTAGATTTACCGTGGAAGGATTCCGGGACAGATTTCGGACAGGAAAGCCAGCTGATGGTGAGACAGCTACGCAGTATGCTGCCCGACTTTGCCATTATTTCGACAGATGGATTGAACTTTCAGGGACAGCACAGGAGTACGATGAGCTTAGAGAGCTGCTAATTAAAGAACAATTTCTTACTAGTTGCCACCCAAGCCTGTCGCTGTATTTGAAAGAGAGGAAGGCGGAGTCATTTGAAGGAATGCTTGAATTGGCTGATCAATTCTTGGAAGCGCAAGGTGGAACTAATTTGGCCAAGGTCAAGAAGGAGTGTCCCGATGATTCGAAGAAATTGGTTCCCGAAGAAAGGAAGCGTGCACCAGAGAGCATGCAGCGATGTTTTCTGTGCAACCGAGTAGGTCATCGCGCGAAAAATTGTCGAACGATCTTTACGAGCCCTACGGCAGTAAAATGTTTCAAGTGTGGTCAGACTGGGCACAAAGCAGATGCATGTCGGAACGGAGTGAGTCAAACTCACCAGGTATCCTGTGTGCAAGCAGCACCGAAATCTGATAATAATGCCGTCACTGATGGATTCGTAGAGTTGAAGAATGGGGAGAAAATTCCTATTGTGGGGGCTGTAATGTCAAAACAGCCAACCGGTGTTACGAAGGGAATGCCAACGCTTCCTGGAAAGATTGCAGGCAAGAAGATTACGGTTCTAAGAGACACCGGTAGCTCCACGGTTATCGTGAGGAGAAATTTGGTACGGGAAAGAGAGTTGACAGGCAGAACGAAACCGGTTTGCCTAATTGACCGTACGGTCCGGATGCTTCCCGAAGCAGAAATTGAGGTTGAAACCCCGTACTTCAGCGGGAAGGTTACTGCGTTATGCATGACGACCCCCCTGTATGACCTTGTCATCGGAAACATCGACGGGGCGCGAGGGCCAAGTGATCCAGAATGTTTGGGAGAAGACCCGAAGATAGAGCCCTCGCCAACACAGCGGCCGCGAGATACAGTGGAGGAGCATCCCGTGACGGGTCTCACTAGAGCCCAAGGTGAAGCTGCGGCGCAAGAGACAGCGAAGGAGAAGACGATCGTGTCGAATAAGTTCACAGGCCGAGCAACTGGACGTACGTCGGCACGACCTCAACCGACCGACAGTGTAAAGGAGACGGAGTTGGCCCGCCGGGCAAAATGTAGAGGCATTATCAAGCGGGTAAATAAACAGACAGGACCCGTCGAATGTAATGACGCGTTAACGGTGTCGGAAGAGACAACGATGGCTGAGACGACGCCCCAGATATCGTCGTTGGAAAGGGCTCGCCGAAAAAGAACGTGGAAGCACAAGAAGAGATCGAGCGAGCACCGCAAAAAGGGGCGCAAGCGCTGTTCGAAGTATTCAGGATAAGTGCCGAGGTCGAATCAGAATGTGTTGGGCAGTGCTGAGTGCCATATGTTGTGTTATTGTTCTTGTTATCCTGTGTCTCAAGTGTATGTCGGGCGAGTCAGTGTTCTGTGCGATGGTGTGATGTATAGTGTTGTATAATTGTTGGATAGACAGAACTTTGTACGTTTGTATTGTTTAGAATGTGGGATGAAGTGTTGTAGGCATGTACCTGTGGCTATATTTCATGTGTTGTGGAATTGAACTACAATGTACGATTGTATTGAGAGATATATTGTGAATGTGAAGTGTCATGAGCGACGGATTGTGTTACAGTCTGTGAGAATGTGTGGTGACTGTTCGCGCTCGTTTGTGTGGTTTTGAATATTATGAGATAATATTCTTAAAGTGGGGGGCAGTGTCACAGAACGAGCGCTAAACAAGAGCGCGCCGCCAAATCCTTGCGACAACGGGCGGCAGAAACGCCGCGAGGTAAAAAGAAAAAAAAAAGAAAGAAAGCAAACATCCAGGGCTCCCGGGCGCACGCTCTCCCCGCAGAAGCACGGCTTCGCAGACGATCCTCCTCACCCCACATCGGCGGCCCAGCAAGACCGCGATTTTTCTCGAACGAACGGGGCGGGGTCAGACCGAGCTGAGTCATCCGACGCGGAGGGCAGACAAACCGTCTCGCCTCTCCCCAGCCTTCGCTGCGTATCGCGCCGACGAAATGACGAGAAAGATCTGGAAAGTCGCGCGCAAGGTATTTAACCGAGCAGCCGAGACGAGAAATCAGGAGGTGACGGAAGTTAACGCCAGAGCGCGTAGGAATTCCGCCGTGTAGTAGGCGAAGGTTCTGCCCGTAGCGACAGAGCAGGAGGAGACGGAAGTGAGCGCCAGAGTGCGTAGAGAGTCCGCCGTGTAGTCGGCGAAGTTTGTGGTCCGTAGGGACGGCTCGAGCTACAGGCAAGAGTGTGTGTTTACCGCTATCGAGCGAAGACCCGTGGCAACCGCTGCGAGTGTGAAGCCGACGTGTTCCGGCGAAGAAGTTGAAGTTGGAAGAGTGGCCAATTGAAGACGGGAGGTTTCCTGGAAGAGAACTTCGAGAGCTGCGGAACGACAACGACGCTGGACTTTGAGTGAGTGATTCTCGGAAGAGTATCATTCAGACTTTTGTTCCAAGGACTTTGGACTGAATAGGTTTTATATCTCTTTGGTCTTTAAGAGTCTTGGTTGTTCAATGCATGCGACTGCATTGTGGTGCGTATTGTTGTCTGTGTCCGTTGTTTCAAGTGTGGTTGATTGTACTGTGTAGTACATTGTTTGTTTGGTGACGTATTGTATGTAACTATTGTGGAGTGTGCATACGTGTGTATTGTGTTTTGATCTGCCGTTAATGAGAATATAATTTTGTTTGTTTATCAACTCTCGGCTCTGTCTTGTTCTTTGGGCCACAGCCGGCGTCCGCTGGCGCACCAATAAGGACCACTTCTAAATTGTCCACGCTTTCGTGGTGCGGTTCGGGGGGCCGATACTTCGGCTCTTGGAATTAGCCCGGCGATCGCCTCCCTAATAACGGGACAGGTGTGACAACCATTCATTTGGTTTACTGTAGCTACTAATTGAATAAATGTTCTTAATGTCTCGTAATTAGTCATTCTGATTTCGTATATTTGTGAGCAAATGTTGTGTTTGGAACTCCTTCGCTTCAAACGAAAAAATCTCACCAGACATCACTAGTTAACACACCTGTGATAACATCAGTCTTATCGACATTGGCTAAATATAAGTTAATCTGTGACACACTAGAAGTGGCAACAAAAGCGTGCAAGTGAACATGGTCGGAAAAATTTGGTGCGCTCATAAGCTGAAGAAATCTTACTCATTAATTACATTCTCTAAATATAAGAATGAGAACTAACAGACAATAATATCCTTGTCACATGGCAAATCTAATGTCATGTACAACAAAATACAATAGGTGAACTTAATGCCATTTCACCTGCATGCTGTCACACAACGAAAACAAATTTCATTAACATGACGACCATGACATTAGCCCTTCTGAGCCATGACTTTGGGAGAAACAAAGCTGTTAACTTGCATTTAACATGAACAAAGCTACAAAATAAGTTCTAATCTAACTATGTTCTCCCAGAATATAAATGCAGTCATTTTACACAACTTTCCACAGCTGCACAACACAAACTAAGTCAAGCCAAGAGCAAGTCAAGGGGGCACAACTGACCCGCCTGCTGCAGAAATAAGATGGCGGCAGCAATTTCATGTGGTAATCACCAGTCACCACAACACTGGCAATCGGACAATCAACACCAACGATACAGGCAGCAACAACACAGCACACATGAAACATTTGGCGTCCAGGCGTTGTAGTTTAAAAGCGTTCATTTGAAACTTTCGTGCGTGCTATTACATCACCAAACCACCAATAAGTTATTCTAGTGAAGAATACGATATTTACAAATTCCAAAAGTTTCATATATGTACATCGATAAACAGCCATCTTCCTGAACAGTCCCTGGCATCTGAAATTGGTCTGAAATCGCATTTTGTTTGAAATCGAATGAGAATGTGTTTCATGAACTCATTCGACAGGGAATGTCAGTTTCACTAAATGGCATTAGTTTGCCTGTGAGACAGCAAACATATGACATTACAATGAATAACATTCACTGTAAATGACTTTGGATTTGCTGTGTGACAGACAATATTGCCGTGGGAAGTATAGGGAATGTTGTGATATAATTATGATATAAATGTGAAGAAAGTAAAATGGACAAAAACATAAATTTCCGCTAGCAGCCTGCCAGCCGCAAGTTATTAAAGAGTCCCAATCAACAGATGGCCCCTGGTAGTGGTTTTTATCCTAAAAAAGCCACACCTACTTCACCACAGTGTTCATCAAGCAAGTCACACATCCAGGTCTTCCACAAACAGCCACCAAATGTGATTAGACATTTTATTAAATAACTTTGATGATGGGAACGATGCCAGCTAAAATGATCACCCCCCCTTCCCTTCTGTTCAGTGAAGTTGCACCCTGTTTTCCAGTTTTTTCTTTACTTCTTCCGACTGCAGTTGTTCAGCTGTGAGCAGAGACACCCCGAGTTGGTCCTCCTGCGGCAATGAAGACGATGCTTGAGCACAGTGCACAACAGTGGGCCTAGACAAGTACTGCAGTGGGCTCAAGATGATTCAAACTCTGGTATGAACAATTGATAGCAATGTGAAAGGGAATGCACGAACACATGGCGAATAGCATCAAAACCAACGCATGGCGATTCGGGCAACCACTGTTGGGAACGAAGAAAAAAGGACGCCACAGTCACAATCGGTCCGAGACTAATTTCCCTGCCACGCAATACCAGATCGCAATTTTCACTTCACCGCTTCGGTAGCACTAGCTCAAAGCACGTGATGCAAACAACTGGCCGCAAATTCGACATGGTGGCGAGGGCGTCAGCGGTGCCTTCCGTCGGCGCCATAGCAAGCAACCCATGCAGCACGACAAATCTCACGGCTTCAACAACGACGCATTCATTGAGAGCCTGGTCTTTATTACGATCACCGAGAACACTGGAAGTAAAAAAGGTGCAGCAGCGGCAAGCCGGCATGCCCCGTACATAGCCGGCTAAATCCGTCGTCATCACTGCCACAGGTGTGCTCTTTCACTTCGTTTCTTCTGGCGTATCTCCCAAGTCAAAATTTCAGTGTCAGTGCTTTGCAGGTATAACTAGAGCTCAGTAAGAATTTCAATGCTCAATAAACAAGCAAAATCGAATGAATTCTCATAGCATTGAAGGCCGCCGCGGAGGTGGTATGTACGAGAGGCAGAAGGAATGTGAACGTTTTCGACGAGCGTGAACGTGGTTTTTCTGGTTGCTCTGGCGGACAATGATCTCCACTTCACTTTTCAAGGGCGAATGTTCCAGGACCGGCATATTTTTTTGTGTGTGTGCCGACAATGTAGCGTGGTTTTGTGGCCGCTTAAGAAGCGAAGCGAGTGAATTTCTGCCGAGTTTTGGCACTTTCGCTTCCTTTGAGGCCAAGAGTGAATGCGCCGGATGAGGCAGCAGTATGAGGGAGAAAACCGCAGCACGGTTTTATTCTTTTTAGGCGCCTTTATCAAAAGAAAGCAAAAGCAGAAAAGTTCAAAAGAACATCGGTGACTTTTTCAGCAATAAAGTTAACCCCACAAAAGATTTTGTTCATTTTCATGATCAGCTTTAACTTGTTTTAGTTCATATAAATTTGGGATTATACATATATTTTGCATGTTCCTTATGAATCTGTATCATTGGATTTTACTGTACTTCACACTCGTGGTAAATCGCAACTGATTTAACATTTGGTTCACCTGTCATGTGTCCATAGAAATCGCTTGATTTTTAATCGATGCAAACTGCGGCATTTAGTTAATTCTGTTAATTTGTAGAACTTCTTGCTTGAGCATACTTAAAATACTACCTGCCTTGCAGCTGAATATTTGCACTCATATATATTTTTTAAACAGTCAAAACGAAGCCGATTGCCTGCCCACATTGCAAATCAAGTGAAACTCGAGCAGGAAAAATGGTCATGCGAGGCTCGTACCAACTTCGTCGGCTGTCACAGACACTGACCCTTAGTGTGAGCATCCAAATGTAAGGCTAGAGGGATCTTTGCATTACGCTTGATTGGCTCAGGTAAAACAGTCTGTGACAATATAGAGAGTTTAATGCAGACAGCCATAAACCTTCTGCAGAAAATCATTTGAACACGTCAGCGCACATAATCTGAATAATGTAAAAGACACAAAGTACAAGAGGTACTGACCCTTGTTAAAGGCAGCGCCATCTGTCTAAGGAAGTGCTTAATGACCTGTAATGCCTCCTCGGTGCTCAGGTTGCAGAGGGAGTCCTGCAGGTGCTCCTGTATCCACCGGGGCAGCTTGCTACGCTTGTCCCATCTCGAGAAACGCTGCATCACCGTTGGCATTGCCGAGAAATCAGTCCAGTAAAGCAAGAATTTGGCTCTTAGTCAATGGTGTAATCAGCCACTATCGCCATCACAAGATTGTGCGAAATCAATAAGGGCATCATCCCAAAGTGGGAGTGCACACAAGTGACTGAGTCAGTGCAATATGCGAATGAATTCAATATAAAAAAAATGTAATGTTACATGACGAAAGGCTGCCTGCTAACTTCGTTAGCTGGCAGCCTTTCGTCGTGGCAATGTACGCTTCTGCCACGCACAAGCGTATCAGCCGGGGGAGAGGGGCAAGGGGCGCGCTATTCCCCTTTCCCCACTGAAAAAAGTCGAAGGTCTAAGCCCCTCCCCCCCCCCTCCCAATTTCGACAGGGCTCACTGTGGCTGAACGCTGGGGAAGCCAACAACTAAGAAGTTTTCGTTCACCACAGTAGTGACTCAGTTATAAGTTTGCGATGAAATGAATTTATTTCGCGAGAACGTTACAATATAGCGAAATTTTCTAACATTTCTGGTGTGACGGTTTTCCTTGAAAGCTCTCTGTGGTGCGGTTCACCTATGCGACGCTTTCCCTCCTTATTATCTGGCGCTGCAGAGCAGGCTAGCGCTGAACATCCCTCTATCATTACATCACTTGTTCATGCTTTTATTGTGCTGTGGCTGGCTGATGCAGTTATGGATAGGAACAGACTTTTTATGAACAGGTTAAGTCATTTGTTGCTTCAGGAAAATCATTTTCTTGCATCGAAAAGCAATAGCATCACGGCTGCTCTGTCTGAGCTGCTGCGAGACAATGAATGTGACGAATCCTTTAAAAGTTTTAGTTTTGCCGTAGTCTCCGATCAGCTTGATGCGCCGTGCGTACGGTCATTTGGAGTGTTGCCGGCAGCTCGCAAGGTGATGACGAATAAAGCAGTAGACTAGAGCATAGTGGGAAACTCAGCTTTTATATTGCCCCGCAGCTTGACCCACCAGACCAAATAGAAAGAGAAAGACCGTCGTTTTTAGAACTATAGATGCTAAATATTTGGCAGGTTCATCGCATCAAAGTGCGAGCACGTCGATGAATATATATATATATATATATATATAGATCTCTCTCTCTCTCTCTCTCTCTCTCTCTCTCTCTCTCTCTCTCTCTCTGTGTGTGTGTGTGTGTGTGTGTGTGTGTGTGTGTGTGTGTGTGTGTGTGTGTGTGTGTGTGTGTGTGTGTGTGTGTGTGTGTGTGTGTGTGTGTGTGTGTGTGTGTGTGTGTGTGTGTGTGTGTGTGTGTGTGTGTGTGTGTGTGTGTGTGTGTGTGTGTGTGTGTGTGTGTGTGTGTGTGTGTGTGTGTGTGTGTGTGTGTGTGTGTGTGTGTGTGTGTGTGTGTGTGTGTGTGTGTGTGTGTGTGTGTGTGTGTGTGTGTGTGTGTGTGTGTGTGTGTGTGTGTGTGTGTGTGTGTGTGTGTGTGTGTGTGTGTGTGTGTGTGTGTGTGTGTGTGTGTGTGTGTGTGACGCTATGATGCATGGGCGACGTGTTTTTTCATGTTTTTTCCATGTTTTTCTATTCCCAGCCATGTTTTTTCTATTCTCACTTCTTTTTCGGCTTCTACTTCTAACTCCTAACCATCGCTACCTTTTTACGTTACAGGATTCCCCCTCCCCCCGGAAGAAGTCGCATCAGACACTTAACAAAACAACAAAAACGGGTGTTAAAGCGAGCGAAAAATGTCCAAATGCACTATAGTTCCATTTCAGAGGGGAGTTCCTTACTCGCAGAAAAAATCTACAGCAGAGGGAAGCAGTCCGGTTATATCTAAGAGAACTCGGGTGGACGAGGCTGGCTGTGGCATTCTGGAGAATGTAACCGCGTCCTGCACAACTGCACTGACCATGACACGGCTTCAGCAGCTGCGAAGAACAAACGAAGCTGGACGTCCTTGTAGAATTTGACGGTCGGACGTCGTAGGCGCCGAGTTTTCTGTCGTAGGTGTTGTATTCTTTGTCGTGGCTGAGACAGAAGCATTGCTTTAAGCTTGCGTTCGCGAGAACCGTAGTTGATGATACGATGTCTGTGTGCCTGCAATTTGCAAATGCATCGTTCAATCTCTTTCGCGGTTTTCTGTGGTGGTATCTCCATCGGTAGGATTGTACATGAAGCGTTGATATTTCGTACAGAAGACTTCCTTGAAGTTTACTTCCACGAATATGGTTCAGATGTTGACCTGGTCTTTCCTTTTGTTGGTGTCGTTTCTGACGACCATCCTTAAGCCACAAATCTACTTGTGATATTATTTTAGTTCGTCGTAGTGCTTGATGTAAATGCCGTAGTTTCTGGAGTTCTTTGAGTTCTTGATGGCACTGTTGATGTTGCGGAACCCGACGAGGTGCTACTCCTTTAGTAACACAAGCCTGCTTTTCTTTGATAGTTGGTGTGACCAATAAAAGGTTTGTAATCAGTGGGTTGTCGTGATTCTCAAAAGAAAATGAAGGCGGCGCACTAGAATCGACAAAAAGTTCTTTGGAGGCTTCTTCTGCACTGTTCACTAAGAAGGACTCTTGCGCTTGGCAGCGTGCAATGTTCGATTCGTCTGAACCTTTTACTTTGTTTCCATTGTCTAATGTGTGTTCACCACACGGTGATGAATGAACCCCTCCGGAAGGTGCATGGCTTGACAGGGTATTTTCGTGAAGCGTCAGGTCGCCTACCGTGGTCGCGGCGTCCTTATGAGGCAAATAGCGAGCGATTGGGGATCCACACGATGGAAAAGCAGGAGGTGGGTTCATGCGCGAAGACTGCTTTTGAGTGTGACGACCGAGCGCGATTGTCTGTGGATGGTGGGTTATAAGCAAGTCTTCGTCGTAGTCGTCATTGCGTTCTTTAAACCAAACGGTAATTTCTTGTTTGATCTTCTCACATGACTCGTCGTTTTGAAATATGTGGGTGAGGTAGAATTTAAAGGCCTCACCGAAAACGTAGTCGGTAAAGTTGACGATCATCTCCCGTTCCAACCATGATGCAGCGGTAGCGTGGAGCTCGAACAGGTCGAACCAGTTTTGTACGAGTCCATCGTCCGCTGCTCCAGTGTACTTGGGGATGGGAAGGTCAGTAGATGCTTCTGACATGATGCTGGTCGATGCGTAATGCTAGGCACTTGCACGGTAGTTCATGTATGCTCAGGGTGTCATGCGGAGAACTGCGTAGATGATGAGCGACTGATAAAGGGGCAGGCAGGTCTCCTTCCTGTCGACTCGTGTGACGCTATGATACATGGGCGACGTGGCCTGCCTCGTACGCCATGTTTATTCTATTCTCACTTCTTCCTTCTCGGCTTCTACGTCTAACTCCTAACCATCGCTACCTTTTTACGTTACATCACATATATACATATATATCGAAATCGGCCATTATTATTATTATTGAAAGCTACCATATACATATGAAAGCGGCCATATATATTGAAGGCGGCCATATATTGACCCAGCACCGCCACCACGTATGAAGTCTTGGTTTGGATTATTTTATTAGGCCCGAGGAACCGGCAGCCGACAGCTACGATGAATGAGCCAAAATGATGATGCTACGCGACAACGATGAGGATGCATGAGCCACACATGATAATGAAGATAATGTACCGGTGAAGAGGATGCGTATACTAAATGCCCACAATATATACATACGGTGGACGGGTGAGGTTCGCTCGCTCCTCCACTCACGAAAGAGTTGGTACGCCACTGGCCACGTAATATTACTCTGACATTACATGCCATCTTAACAAACCTCTATAGAGGACGTATGTGTTTATTAAAGTTATTTTTACTGCATTTCCAAGCAGATAGCAGATGCATGACTTAGTGTGGTATATAAGAGATACATCTATGCCACACTAACGCTGGGTTCAATCCTCAGTCGAACCCGGATATATTTGTTATTTGTATCTTTGTAGATTTACGGTCACGGACAAGATGCTGATTTTTCGCTCTCAACCAATAATGCTTACGCCGATGAAATTTCTGCGAAACGAACGCTTTAACACTGTGGCGTTCAAATTTACCAAATCATCAGAGCGAGAAGACGTTCGTATTCGAATAAAGGAATTTAGGGGGGTAACTGGACGCATTATTATAAGCCGACATGAAACTGCCGAGAACTCACCCAACGCAGTTGATTTCTGTAGAGGCATGGAAAACATTTATTCTAATGTTCATTGTAAAAGGGAAATTTATATAATGAGCAAACTGCCAGTTCCAATATACGATGCCTAAAGGGACACTTGCCCGATTTTACATTCGCGTATTTATTAGATTCAGCATCTGCGACCTCTTACAACATGCCTACGATGGTTCTTTTCGTGATGGATGGATTGGATGGATTGATATGGCTGTACCCTTTAGATTGGGCGGTGGCTAAGGCCAACAAGCAGTAATACTTAGTGAACCAAAAACTGGATTTATTTTTTTCCTTTAAATAGTGAGGTTGAGGACTCGTACTTTGCAGTGAAGGGTTTAATTTTCACTCGTGCCTTGATTTTAGCCACTATCAGATAACCTCCTTCTAGTTAATGCTACCCGCTTAAAGTCTATTTTGTCCCCCCCCCCGCGTCCCTAAACCCCAGTACTTTGAAAAACTCTGCGCTAACTATAGGGTGAAGCCCTTTACAGAACATTATCAAGTGTTCAGCAGTTTCTTCTTCCTCTCCACACGCACTGCACACCGTGTCTATACCTTCGTGTTTGGCCCGATATGTGTTGGTTCCCAATACTCCCATCCTGGCCTCAAACAGTAGAGAACTACCCCGAGTATTATCATGGATCCTTTCCTTGGCAATTTCTTGCTTAAAAGTTCGATATATCTTTAGTGTTGACTTCTTAATCATGCCGATTCTCCACATATCGGTCTCAGCTTCCTTCACCTTCTTCTTAACCACTCATTCTTTTTGGATTGGCCTCCTGCTGTCTTCTTAGTATTTACCAGTCAATTGTCTGGTTCGCTTCCTCCATTTTGTATCGACATTCTTCATGTACAAGTAGCTGAATACCTTCCTAGCCCAACGCTCCTTCTCCATTTCTCTCAATCACTTCTCAAATTTAGCCTTGCTGCTAGCTTCCCTGCCCTCAATTGATGTGCATCCCATATCAGCTTGTACTCCCTGATTTAGTGTATTCCCGTGAGCTCCTAAGGCAAGCCTACCTATTCCACGTCGCTTAATTTCTAATCTTGCTTGAACTTCTGATCTCATGCACAAGACCGCATTGCCGAACGTCAAACCAGAAATCATGACCCCTTTCCATATTCCTCTCACAAGATCATACCTATTGTAATTCGACAGTGCCCTGTTTTTCATCACTGCTGCATTACTGTTACCTTTAGTAGTCGCGTATATTTCGTGTTCCCTTAGGTACTCGGCCCCTTTGCTTATCCATACGCCCAGATATTTGTATTTATCTGTTATCTCTAGCGTGACCTCCTGTATTATAAGCTCACTACCTTTATTATCATTAAGAATCATGACTGCTGATTTTTCCTTACTGAATCTGAAATCTAACCTATCTCCCTTATTACCGCAGATGTCCATCAATCTCTGCAAATCTTCCTTGTTGTCGGCCATAAGCACTATATCATCTGCGTACATCAATGCTGGTAGTGCCTGTTCAATGAGTTTTGCTTGTTTGACGAAAGAGAGGTTGAAGCCCAGTCAACTTCGTCTAATTTGGCCTCTAATCCTTGTAGGATTAGACATCCCTGCCTAAGCCCCTGTTTTACCTCTACAGGCTTGAGTATACCTGTTTTTCCCACATTTTAACTGTCTTGTTACCTTTATATATATCCTTTAAAGTATTATAGACTCCATCTTCCACACCTAGTGTGTCCAGTATTCCCCACAAGTCTTCTTGAACCACGCTATCGTACGCTCCCTTGATATCCAAAAATGCTAGCCACAGGAGTTTGTTCTTTTTCTGCTATTTCGATGCACTGCGTCAGCGAGAACAGATTGTCTTCCAAGCTCCTGGGTTCCCGAAACCCATTCTGCAGTTCCCTCAGCCCCTTTTCGTCCTCTATTCATGCCTGCAGTTTTTTCCTTTATAATCTGCATCGCCAGTCTGTAGACCACTGAGGTCACTGTTATAGGACAGTAGTTGTTTACGTAAGCTTTGACCCCCTTTCCTTTATAGATCATGCTGATCCTGCTAAATATTCATTCATTGGGGACTTCACCATCGATTATTATTTTGCTGACTGCCTCTCTCAAAGCCTGCTTAGACTTCGGACCTAATGTCTTTATCAGCATAACTGGAATGCCATCTGGGCTTGTTGATGTGCTACTAGGAACCATCTTCTCAGCCCTTTCCCACTCTCGTTGTGAAAATGGAGCCATTGCGCCACTTGATTCATCCTTGTCTATTGTGGTGCATAAAGCACTTCTTTGTTCATATTTTTCTGTCACCCTTGTTCTTATATATTCAATCGCTTCGTCCCCTTCTAGCTTAGCACCTTGAGCTGTAGTTATAAACCTCTGCTCTAGGCTCGTCTCATTTCTTAGGAAGTTTAGATGGTTCCAAAATTTCGCATCTGCCCTTCTATCTTTCTTATGTACTTCTGCCAGCCACTGAGCTCCCTTTCTTCTGATCTTTTCATTGATCAGAAGGGATGCATCCCTTCTACAGCTTAGAAAGGTTTCCCATTTTCTTTCAACATCATCTGTCGGTACACCCCGCTGTTTAGCATGTCTGTGTTTCCTAACAGCTTCCTGACGTTTTGCTATGGCTCTCTTAACTTCCTCACCCCACCAACTCTTGGGTTTGGGTCTTCTTTTCCGGGGTGGCTCGTCACGTGCCTTAGCAAGCTCTAGCTCAAACAGTCTAATTAGATTCGTGTATGTCCACACTGTTTTATTATCCTCAGTGATTACTTTCTCAATTTGTTTAGTAGCCATTTCTATTTGCCTTTCTGAAAAACAATTTTCCTGTAGTTGCTCATCTTGTCTCCTTCCCATTTTCTCTGCGCTTCCAAAACTTAGCTTGATACGTTTGTGATCACTACACAGACTTCTGTAGCCACCTTCATCTATGTGCATTACCCTGAGCTTATGCATCCTATTTGACATCAGTGCGTAATCTATCCTCGGCTGCATCTTTACTACCTCCCGTGTTATTTGCCCCTCACACTTCTCGGTACTGTAGCAAATGATCAAATCATGCCTTTCAAACATATCCATGATCATTTTGCCTGTTGGGTCGGTATACCCATGTAGATCTTTTATGTGCGCATTCATATCTCCTTGAATAACTATCTCGCACTGTCCTCCTAACTCCTCAATGTCCTTTGATTTACACTCTACCATTGGCTGATTTTCCTCTCTGGCCTTTGCTTCCGTCCACAAGTACACCAAACCAAGGAGCGTCATTTGCCCTGCCATTTTCCCTTTTAGCCTTAAATGTTCCTTGCACTCCTGCTTGACCCTTTGCCAGTCTGTACTTTTATGAATGAATGCCCCAATACCACCCTCCTTTCTGCTGCCTTCTGTTCTATTACAATATTTCCACGCGTAGTCCGGATTGTTACGAGGTTGTTCCATGTTTCTAAGATGTGTTTCTACAAAACCGTATACTATCGGCCTCTCCTCCCTTAGCTGTTATTCTTTCTCTTCCCACTTCAGGCGCAGGGTAGCAAACCGGCTGCCTATAGGCTGGTTAACCTCTTTGCCTTTCTTTTCCCTCTATTTTCCTTCTTTTTCCCACTTCAGCCTGTTCCTGCCACCCTACCCTATGTTTGAATTGGCTCGGCGCTCGTGGCTACGTCTATTTCTGCCCCGGACTCTACCTATCTTAGATACTGGTGCCACTTTGGAATCGTATCTGTCCATACCACCTGTCACAGAGTCTCCCTGGTTTCATTCCTCGTTACTAGCTATCCTGTACCCCGAAGGGCCCACGTGCTCCCCATAAAAGCTACTGAGCGTCCTGCAAGTCGCCAACCCACCTCATGACCTATCCGATGCCCATTGAAGTGAATTCTGTCTCTTTGATAACCACCCCACCTATGCACCTCTCTGTTGATTTCCACCACCTCAAATCCGAGCAGAGTCGGCTCCTGGTGGCAACTGGCCGAAGTGCGGATTGCTCCGTGCATCGTGTGCTAGCCACTTCGTGTTTCTATGTGAGCGTACGTCATGCACGTTCTCGAAGTGTGGTTTGCCCGGTCATGTAAGCGCGAGTGTAACTGTTTCTACGTATACCTGAACCGACGCACAAAAGCATTTGGTCTTGCTCGGCTGCTAATGCACTATAATAAGATCGGCGAGTGCAACTTTCTAGAGTGCTGATTATTATCGTCGTAGCCTCCATTCCACAGAATAGTTTCAGAGTGGGTGCCGCTTTCTGTTTCAAGCACATCGCAAAATGCTCTTGGCATCCTCCCAAACATGAGAACTATAAATGGTGTGTGAATGCAGTGTTTTATAGCGACTCGGTTGTTGAAAAAATATCAGGTTCTCGGCCATGCATTTGCGCGTTGTTGGTAGGTGTACAACTGTGGCACTGTAGTTTACCGATCATGCGAGGAAATGTAGTTGGGCTTATGGGGCCGGGGTACCATTAAATAGAAATATTACAGTCACATAAACTGTGACACGTCAGTACCTAAACTGTATTTAGAACGGTTACCGTGAGCAACCGTTTGCTCAGATTTAAGAACTCTTTGAAGAGCCCACACGTTGAAAATCGTTCAGACGACACGCCTTATTTACGATGTCGTATGATTTCCCTGAATTTTTTTTTACATTGTCGTCAGCATTTGTGTAGCATTGTTAGTAACCGACGGAAAATGTCTGAAAAGAAAACATGCTTGCCCCATTAAGCAGGCCTTTGTTGTAGCACTGTCATGCACCTAATCTATCGATGAAAGCTTTCTACTGAACTCTTATATAATTTTCTTATACTCTTACTGGTTCAAGAACATGCGCGTACACGTGGCAAACGCCGTGTAGCGCAAGCGTCGTCAGCCACATAGCTTTCCTGACTAGACATATCGACTGACCCACATTTCATGGTGGACATAGTGAGAGAAAAAAAATCATATGCGTATAAGGTGCGAATGACGGTACTGAACTAATCGCAGAGATATGCGGACTTTCTGCGATCTTTCTGTCTATCTTTTTGTAGTATGCAGATGACAAAGATGTAAATAAGCAGTTCGGTCACGCTACATCATTGGGTAACAGGCGGAAGACAAGCTAACCACGTACAAACAACAGAGCAAAGGCGTGATTTATATAGTGAGAAAGCGTGAACAGAGTCACGCAGGGCGAGCAACCCTTGAAAGGCAGAATGCACTTTACTCACGGGTAACGCTAACGTTGCATAGACGTCGTGCACCGATTCAGTAGAGAACTAGACTGTAGGGTACTATGCTAAGTGGCTACTGTACATACGCACCGCCTCTTCTTGTCCCCATCATCACCCTTCATCCCTCTTTCCTTCCCCTTTTCCTTATCCCCTGTGTAGAGTAGCAGGCTAGAGCGAACTGGCTCAGGCCGACCTCTCTGCCTTTTAATAAATGCTCACTCTCTCTCTCTCAGTAGAGAAAAACATAGATATAACCACACAACTGTAGTCAATGTATTTTATCAGCTTAGGGATTGTCCCTGGTTTATCCTGTGAGATGCTGCTTAACAAACCATAAATTCTGCCTGTTCGTAGGAATTTGTTGCCATTTCACCGTTCTCTTCATCTGGTTAGAGATTTTTTGCCATCAGACATTCACTAGTTATGTTTGTGCGGTGTTTAAATGTACTCGTGATGCTAAAATACTGCACGGAATATGGCTACAGCCACGCTTTCGTTTACGAAGAGGTCGCTTTTTACAAGTTTCCTCGGAATCAGAGGAAGGCTGCAAAATAGGTCGCTGTAGTTAAAAGAAAAAAGACTTCAAACCAATTAGATAAATGTGCTGTACTCCAAGCAATGAGGTTACGGCGACTATGTACGAAGCACAGCTCCCATGCAGTCGCTGGGATTGGTGATCAAGAGTGTGCGACTGAATCGCGACGCGGTTCCTTCAGTTTTCCGCGCCTGAGGGGATCCTCAGCGCCACCACGAGTTGCCTTCGGGAAAAAAAACTGAGGCAAGGTTGTAAGACTGCTTATGTGCCATAGCAGCACGTAGTCATGTGGTTAGCACACGCTTACCGCAGCCGTTATCAGCTCACTGTGCTGTCTCACTTCCACGACGCTCACTTTGAATCTCTCTGGAAAGCTCGGATTGCGAGCCGTTACGCAGACACCATTCATCGTAGTTTTGCTCGATCTGGGGCCCAGTAGGCCGCGATCTCCCTGTTTCAACGACAGCCCGCGATCGCGCCTTTAAATATATATATCAGAGCCAGTCCTGATCGACAACGAAAGTGACTGTGTAACACGGGCGCATTATTTACATTCCGGCACGGGTAACATTTTTCCACCAAAATCCAGAATCATCGACGCATTCATACAACAATCACTGTATGATTATTCAGACAACTTTTAATCGCTACCGTATCACTGAATCACTGCCGAATGCCACCACATGAACTGCCGAATGCCACCACATGAGCAAAATTTTAGTCCAAGGTGTCCGTGAAGCCTTTAATTCTCGATTTGAATCATTGCTTTTGTGGCAAATTCGATAACAGCGAATACTACTGATTTCGCATATTGTAAGCAAACGTACCAATGACATGTAAAGTGCTCATGCCCCTAGCTTTCTTGTTGATTGGTATGCGGGGTTTAACGTCCCAAAACCACCATATGATTATGAGAGACGCCGTAGTGGAGGGCTCCGGAAATTTCGACCACCTGGGGTTCTTTAACGTGCACCCAAATCTGAGCACATGGGCTTGCAACATTTCCGCCTCCATCGGAAATGCAGCCGCCGCAGCCGGGATTCGATCCCGCGGGTCAGCAGCCGAGGACCTTAGCCACTAGACCACCGCGGCGGGGCTAGCTTTCTTGTTCAGAAACTCGGCCTGTACAACATTTTTTGATGTTTACAACGTACACTGTGCTGAAAGGCGCCCCTCATGGCAGTATACAAGGCCGAGAACGATTTATGCAGACGTCCTACGTATCAGCATATTTTAAATGAAGGCTGTGGTGTTGTTATCGCACTTCACTGCAAAAAAAAAAAAAAAGAACAAAACTGTGGGCTGCTAAATAGTATCCTAGCCTGAATGTTCAGGTCCATCTTATTTTGCATGTATCCTCCTCAGTACCCATTTGGACGCACCGAGTACATGAGCACATGTGGCAAAAACAGGTATATACAGATATCCGTAAGCAGCATCAAAATCAGGCACTTCACACGACACTCGCATGCTTCGAACGCAGCTAATATACCGCCTGCCTTTAAAACACCATAGCTGTAGTACTGTCCAGAATTTATAAAAAGCGAAGGTATTTTAAACAGAACTGCGATATATGAGCCAAACTATACATCGCAAGCATATACCGCATTTCCGAGCATGTCACCCCTACGGCAAAGAGCGGCATTCATGTGGATTTTTTTTTTCTCGCAATAGCAGACTGACTCATCGTTTGTTTTTTTGCCCGCTGCGACGGGTAATACCCTCCGCGTCAACAACGTTGCATTGCGAGTACTCAAATACACGAGCAGCTGATATTTCCGTACGATGCCCGCACGTAGCGCGGACCATGCCAATACGCGGCTAAAAGCAAGTGCCGATGCTGCCGTTTCTTATTGAATTATATATCCACTGTTTTTACGTATTATTTGTATCAGTTTACTACAGTGAAATTAAGCACGTACCAACCTATGTTTCCGACGTGGGTGAAGGTCGCTGGTTAGGACTTCTTTCCTGTGCCGCATCATCGGCGCTGACATCGTCTCCGGTCGTCGCTAATAAAGCGCTTTCACACCGAACGCAGCGCGGCAAAGCGGGCAAGCGAACTTTTTTAAGCGGCAAGTGCGTGCACTTGTTCAAACCGCATGGCTCCTTTGACTGGCCGCGCGGCCAAGGAGGCTAGCATCTCACGCTTTTGCGCACGTGTCGCTGTGACGTGGGTAACGAGGTAATGTTTCTCGCAAAGCGCCAAAGCCACGCCTTCCCCGCGTGGCGAAGCAAAAAAAAAATGACCCCTTATCTGCATGTTACACTGCAAATGTCGTCGAATTGCGTCTAAAGAGAGTGAACGAAACGTTCATTTGGTGTTCTGCGCAAGAAAATCGGTGAATGGTATTCTGGAGGCGCTGCGTTAGAGTGCCTCGAGGGTGCAGCGGAGGCAAACGAGCGCATCAAGTCACGTCACACGTGAGACATGAGCGCCATCTGGCAGTCATCCTAGAAAACAGGGCGCGCGCAGTGCACGCCCGTCTTTGAGGTGATAAGGTTGGAAAACATTTCACCTCATCACCCGTGTTGTCTTAGCAAAGCGTTAGAAACACTTGCCGTTTCGTGCAAGCATCGCATGGCCAACACAGCATTATAATGGCTACGATCCTTAAAATTACTTATGCATGCCTTTTCTAGTAAAATATACACGCACTGAATATTGACAAATTTGTTATGGCGCCTCATATATGCCCATTAATTGTTTTAAATGCGAAGCATTTCTTAGCGAACTTCGGTGACTTTGAGGGTATCTATCTATCTATCTATCTATCTATCTATCTATCTATCTATCTATCTATCTATCTATCTATCTATCCGCCTAGGACTTTTAGGTCCCCTGGGCGTTTCGATATTGGTATCAATACCGAACTGGGTATGGCATAACATGACTGTATGCAGAACATATTTGACTAGTAATAACATGAAAACCATGGAATGTATGTCATGAATGTCATGATTTACATTTCATGGTCCTTCAGCTCTTGATTTGGTTTTGTTCACATGGCATGTTGCAAAACTAGTATGGTATGACATGATTGCATGGCGGACACTAGCGACAGACCCTAAAGCGAAAATCATGTAATGCGTGTCATGTCACAACATGACTACATACCATGTTCAGGATGGTCTCGCGGCTGTTTCGCTAGCGTCACGCATACCAAGTTTGGTATTAGGGTACGTCAATGAATTACGAAGGTATGTGCCTGGTGCAAACGTGCTAAACATGAGATGCGTGTCATGTAACAACATGAGTATAGTCCACGCTCATGATGCGCTGGCGGCCGTTTCGCTAGCTTCACTTATACCAAAGTGGTATTACAAGACGTGAATGAATGACCACAGTATGATACTAGTGGAAACAATGATAAACATGATATGCGTGTCATGTAACAACATGACTACATGCCACACTCATCATGCGCTGGTGGCCGTTTCGCTAGCTTCACATATGCCAAATTTGGTATTACGTGACACCAATGTATGATGAAGGTATGTGACTGGTGCAAACGTGATAATCATGAGATGCGTGTCATGTGAGGACATGACTACATGCCACAGTCAAGGCGCCAATACATTTAGCGTCATTCTGTGCGCGTGAACACCGGCGTTCATTTCGTCACGTCACGCCGGCGTTGCCCCGCAATGTGCCGGTCCTGCCACATACTCGCAGGCGCGCGCCGTGCTGCGTTGCTTTGACGCATGCGCATTTCAGCGCGTCCAGTGTCCCTTCGTCACAAAAAGAGGGAGACGCAGTGTTGTCTGGGTAACGCATCGGCGCGAAATGCAGCATGTCAGGCCGGTTGCCTTCAGGCCGCACCGACGGACGCTGGTCGCGCCTGGCGTTATACCACAGAGTGCTCGCGTTTTGATAACGTAGCATCGCTATGCCCAGTGTGCGCGCGCTCCAACGCTACATGGCAGTATATTGGGCCTTTCATGATGCGCTCGCGGCCGTTTTGCTAGCTCCACATATACTGAATTTGGTGTTATGTGTCGTCAATGGACGACGAAATATATGACTGGTGCAAGCTAGATAATACTGACACGCGTGTCATGTAAAAACATGACAACATACCACGCTCATAGCGTGATTGCGGCTGTTTCGCTAGCTCCACATATACTAGATTTGGCATCACGTGACGTGAATAGATGACGAAGGTAAACGACAAATCCAAACATAATAATCATGACACAGAAGTAATGTACGGCATCATTTACCTCCACCAGGTAACGCTGAGCTGATTTTAAAGTGACATATTAACATTTCTCATTCGTGCTTCGCATATCATCGATTCCCACTAACGTGGGAGTCCTTCAAAGAGCGCAAGCGCAAACCCGCGTCCGTTCTTTGTATTTCTGGCTGCACCCAAGAAAAATGTAAATGAACGCAAGGTATTGCGTAAGCAAGCCGCTGTTGGGGCCCCCGACTCTAAATGCTTCCATAAATATCGAGAGGGTTTAGCAGTTGGCACGGCAACTTATTTTTTTTTTCTAAACGGCAGTATCAGGTCACACCCTGGTAACTTTGCGAAAAGTGGCGCGGTTATCTCTAGTGAAATCCGCGAAGCAGTGGCTACCAAAATATCACTGCTGTCTATTTCATGAGCTAGAGTTTCTTAAAGCCAACGTAAAAGTATGAATCCTGTTTATTGACAGGTACACATGTTCTTAAGTTCCACAATCCACAGAACAGAAAGCAATGCACTGACTTCATTGCGACACCCAAAAGCTTTGAATTGCCGGTACCAATATAGAGATCTAACTCGTCCGAAGAGTCAACCATTAAAAGCCCTCTTACTCTATATTTATTGCACAGAATCGAATAATGACTTGCACGCTACGAGCAATAACCAAAAGTTATTCACGAGTCTACGAACGAGGACCTTTATTTCTGAATCACTTTCGCTGCACCTTGTTCAGTTCATCTACATATTTCAGTTTCCGGCAGGCATGCCCTTCACCATTGACGGTTCTCGACTAACAGCGCTAACGGTCGGTGACACTAGCAATAGCCGGAGAAGCACAGAAGCTACAAGTTCATGAAAGTGACAGTAGTGTCATGGGAACAGCGACCTGCGCTCGGGGGAAAGCATCTGCAAGCAGTGTGCTCGGTCGCAGTTTGGAAAAGGGATATTTCACTTCGGCCATGACGCTAAGAGGCGGGCCACGAACTGCTAACCACCTGGTCCCGTCATTGATGCTGTGAACATTATGGAATGAGGCCATTCACCGAATGTTGAGGCCAGCCGGCGGCTGGAGCTTGTTCACAAATGTTTTTTCAGTGAATCCTGTGATGCGGAAGGTGCTGTACAACCAGAAACTACCTATACATGGAAACAAGAATATTAAAAAAAGGGGGTCAACATGTTCTGTGGTTGTTGGACACCTGGGGAAGGTTGCAGCTAGCCGGGGGTGCTCAAAACTCACGGCTGGGGATCGAAAACAGATGGAAAGGGGGGCATTTGCACACTTTGAGCTGTTAGAACACAACCAGATGATTGAGGCTGGGCGGGTGCTGCCGGAACTGATGGCTGTGGTTGAAAACCAGGAGCAGCAGCTATCATATGTAGATTTTGAGGCAGTGAAACAACACAAGATGGCTGAGGCTGGGAAGTTGCTGCCGGCGCTGATGGCTGAGGTTGAAAACCAGTTGGAACGACTGGTATTTGTAGATTTAGAGATGGTGGATATGGTTGAGGCTGTGGAGGTGCTCCCGGAACTGATGGCTGTTGTTGAAAACTAGGTGCAGCGGCTGGCATCTGTATATCTTGAGGTGGTGGAACACCACAAGATGGTTGAGGCTGTGGAGGTGCTGCCGGAACTGATGGCTGTTGTTGAAAACCAGGTGCAGCGGCTGGCATCTGTATATCTTGAGGTGGTGGAACACCACAAGATGGTTGAGGCTGTGGAGGTGCTGTCGGAAACGATGGCTGTTGCTGAAAACCAGGAGTAACAGCTGGCACTTGTAGATTTTGAGGTGGTGGAACACCGCAAGGAGGCTGAGGCTTTAATGGTGCTGCCGAAACTGATGGCGGTTGTCGAAAATCAGGCGCAACGGCTGGCATCTGTAGATTTTGAGGTGGTGGTATGCCACAAGATGGTTGAGGCTGTGGAGGTGCTGCCGCAACTGATGGCTGTGGTTGAAAACTAGAGGCAACGATTGGCATCTGTATATTTTGAGGTGGTGGAACACCACAAGGTGGTTGAGGCTGTGAAGGTGCTGCCGGAGTTGATGGCTGTTGAAAACCAGGCGCAACGGCTTGCATCTGTAGATTTTGCGGTGGTGGGACACCGCAAGATGGCTGAAGCTGCACAGGTGCTGCCGGAACTGACGGCTGGGGTTGTAAACCAGGCGCAACGGCTAGTATCTGTGGATTTCGAGGTGTTCGAACACTACAGGGTGGTTGAAGATGCGAAGGTGCTGCCGGAACTGAAGGCTGTGGTTGAAAACCAGGTGCAGCGGTTAGCAAATGTGAATTTAGAGGTGGCGGAGCACCACAAGATGGTTGAAGGTGTGAGGGTGCTGCCGGAACTGATGGTTGAGGTTGAAAACCAGACTCAAAGGCTAGCCTCTGTAGATTTTGGGCTGGTGGAACGCTACAAGACGGTTGAAGTTGGAAGGGTGCTGCTGGTGCTAATGGCTGAGGTTGAAAACCAGGCGCAACGGCTGGCATCTGTAGGCTTTGAGGTGGTGAAATACCACGAGATGGTTGATAGCGTAAAAGTGCTGCCGAAACTGATGGTCGGGGTTGGAAACCAGGTGGAATGGCTGGAACCTCGAGATTTTGAGGTGGTGAATCACGAATACATGGTTGAGGCTGGGGGGATGCTGCCAAAACTGGTGGCTGGAATTGCAAATTAGATCCAACAATGGGAATCTGCAGATTTTGATTTGATGTACCACCAGAAGATGGTTGAGGTTGGGAGGATGCTGCCGGAATCGATTCCTGGAGCTGAAAACCAGAAGCGACGGCTGGCGTGTGCAAGTTTTGAGGAGGCGGAGCACCAAAAGATGATTGAGGCAGGAAGGGTGCTTCCGGAAGTGGTCGCTGGGGCCGGAAATCAGACGCCACAGTGGGCATGCGCAAGTTCTGAGGTAGCGGAACACCAGAAGGTGGTGGGGGTTGATAGGGTGGTGCCGCAACTGATGGTTGGGGATGAAAACCAGGCGCAGCGGCTGGCATCTGCAGACGTTGAGGAGGTGGACCACCAGAACGTGGTTGGGGCTGGGAGGGTGCTGCTGAAACTGGTGGCTGGGGTTGGAAATTAGACCTAACAGTGGGGATCTGCAGATTTTGAGGTTGTGGAACACAAGATTGTTGAGCCTGGGAGGGGGCTGACATATCCAAGGGTGAGTGCGGTTGGAAATACGATGCAAAATATGGCGTATTAATGTTCTGTGGTGGTTGAACACCCGCAAAAGGTTGCGGCTGGTTGTTACAAGATGTGGCTTGTGTAGCCGGAGGTAACTGTGTGGCTTGGGTAACAGCTTTCGGAAGTTGAAGACGTGGATTAGGTGCATTAGTGCGCATTCGAACGCCCGCTGATATTTGTGCCACAGAGCCTGGCTGTGACGTGGGTGAGACAGATTGAGGCTGGCCGATCACGTTGCCTTCTAAAAAAGAAGGTTCTGTTGCTGCTTGCATTGCAGGAGGCAAAACATATGGAGGCTGGCCAGTCAATGAAAGATTATACCCCTCCGCATAGTGATGTCGTGGTACTTGCGGTGTGGTTGTCATGCAATACGGCGATGCAAACTGACCAGGCGTGAATAACTCTCGAATCTGAGCAGCCGGAATCTTATGGAAAACGAGTGATGGATCAGCTATTGCCGAAGGCAGTGGCTGGTTAGGCATATACAGACCATACATGTCCAAAGCCGACCTCACTGGAAGTTGAAGGGGTGGAGCTGTCATAATAGAATGTTGCAGCATGTAGCTGGAATCGCCATGCAACTGCATGCGAAATATTGCGCCGGATGCCGTAACCACAGCAACAGAAGGTAGTCGCTGCGTGCCCTCTACGACGTTGTGCATCTGGAAGCCAGACAGTGCTTGTACTGAGTTTGGCAACCATTGATTCACATGCAGTTGAGGTTGCATGGTTGGGGGCATATTATTCATTTGTATTTGCCATGGCCCTTGCGTCAGATATGGCGGCGGTGTAGGCCCAAAAAGTTGCAGCGGCGTACTCGTCGTCCCAACCAACGTCCGCATTGCCGATGGCATTGGCATGAAGGAGCATGAAAATGCGGCCGTTCGTGGTTGGAATGGCCCACTTGGTGAAACGCTATACATCTGCATTCCCGGTGACGCTTGAAGCACCGGGTATAGTGGTGCTACCGAGAACCCTTGTATTTCTCCGCTAAATCCATGGGGCGTCAGGGCGAAAGCAGATGTTTCCATACGTTGTGATGAACCGATGGTGTGGACGCCACAAATGTCAATCGCCGGTTGAGAATGGCACTTGCGACACTTGAGCGAGATGCTAACCGTATTTACTGAAGAGTCTGTGTCTGAGACCGTCCGCATTGTCACGTCAGGATCTGAGGGTGACACTATTGTGACATCGGAATCGGTCAAGGTCGCTACGTCCAGCTCGGTAACCGGTACGATCTCGGCATCCTTATTTCTCATCGCAAAATCATGAACACTCGGTTCTGTGACAGCCTTTCTCGAACTCACAATATCCGGTGCCTCCGCGTGGTCCCTGTTCGCAAGGTTGCCTCCTGCCGCTGAGTCGGCTGCAAATTCGGAGCCAGCCTGCTCGCGGCTGTGCTTTGTGGCCCCTTTGCCTTCTGTGATTGACTGGTCTTCGCAATTGGAACACGAATCACCCCCGTAGTCAAGCGTACCGCCTCTGTGCCCTGCGGCCCAGTCGGTTATGCATCGGGGACACGCATCCTCCGTGTCTCCTTGTGTGCCTAGAGTCCCTCCTACTTTTGATTTATTCTCAGCTAATATAGAAGGCACGTTTTCAGTGTCGAGCGTGTTCGATAACTTCACTTGAAACTCTTCTAGGTTGTTTTCAATACTGAACTCCCCGCTCTCGACGCTTGATGCACTCTTAGCGGCTTTTGCCATTTGCGTTCTCTGATATTTTTCCACGTCGGCGTTGCCAGCGTTCGATTCATTCAAAAATACTTCCTCCTGAGCTTCTTCCTTGGGGGTTGATTCATTTTCCGGCTTGTCCAATGCGCTTGTCATCGTCGGACGGCGAGAAGTCCGGCGACGTCGATGCCGCCTTCGCCCCATCTGTGTATTTCTTAGTCGCAATTTCCGATACCTTGAACCAGGCTGCCCCGCAGGTCGCCGCTGCCTCTACTTTGAGTTTCTGAATATGGTTTGTTCTTTGTTGCCCACCTGCAAAACGAAACATGTTGCGTGAATAATATACTTTCACGAAGGCAGACCACAAAATTATAGTTGTTCTCGACTGCACGAGGTGTCGATACGACTGCATAGCCGTATCTATGGTCGTGCGATTGTGTTAAATATACTTTGTTTAAAGGCCACTCAATGTGCCTGAAAATTTTGAGTTGCCAAGCGCAATGCGTAGATGGGGCGTTCCTAATCACCTCTACCGAAATTTGCAACGCTATGCACCGCGAAAATCGGTCGGAGATTAACGCTGCTCCCCCTTGCTTTCGCGGGCGTGCGCCCTGAGAATGAGGGCATGACGTGCACGCATGAATGGTCCTACGTACACTGCAGTGTAGTGACATTGGTCCTCTACGTAGACGACCATGTTCTGATGTTGCCAACGACTTCCATGGTCTAACTAAAATTTGTTATAGGGCCTGGTGAGTGGCCCTTTCAGGACATGGGCTTGGCTGCGTATTATCAGAGTGAAGCGTCATCTCAATGCTTTTTGACGTCAAACACTTCGTGTACTTCTGATGTACCGTTATTATGTCCGCCTAACCGTGTGCCTAACTTGTGTATAATTCTATCAACTACACAAGTAAAAAACTCCCAAGCATTTCTCCGAGGGTGAACATGGTTAAGTGCGAATGCACGGGGTGATGCTATGAGGGGGGGTGAAGTTAAAATCCGTTGGCATTCGCCAGTGAGTTAACGTAAACTCCCCCGTGTGATCACATTGCGATTCCCAGGAACCATTAGACCCTCTCGAGAAATCTTGGTGAGTTTACGCGTATATGTGAGAGTAAATTCGCAATATAATGATGTTTATGTCCGCGGCCCACTTCGCCGGCTTGCGCTCGGCATCACGGGCCTTTCGCCGCACTGCCTTGTCTTCAACCGGCGCGACATCTTTAACGACGCGTGCAATGCTCGCATTCGACTGCGTTGCACTCGTTGTTGGAGGTATCGCAGTCGAGGTTGATGCGTGCGATGGATCCATACCTATGACGACTTGCCGATCTCTGCGTCACGGAGCGGAGGGCGGAGTGCGCGCAATCACGGCGCAATCACGTTGTGTGTGACGTCGCTGCACCGTTGCTACAGACGCTCCTCTGTGGCGCGTTCTGTCATGATTGGCTGAAGGCACCCGTACCTTCCACAGCACTGCTAAGAGCTTGTGAAACGGAGTATAAGCACGTGCGTACACATCTACATAGTTGTTTTCAACGATAGTTATAGCGCGAGAACAGAACAACGACACAGAGACAAGAAGGACACGAAGTATTTCTTGTCTCTGTGTCGTCGTTCTGTTCTCGCTCTATAAGTATCATCATGTCATACCATCTAGCCCAAGCTGCCACACTTCTAAAATGTTTTCAATGCGCCATGTGGCATATGTTCGGTCGTGCCGACGGCTATTGTGCAAGATTGCCCGCACTTCTCCGAAGGGAATCATGAGAAAGTGCGAATGCTTTTCTCACGCCAAGTGTACACGGCGTAGTTATTTTAATAACGTTAATTAATGACGGACGAGGTTGTGTACGTAAACAGCTCCCGCGTGTCTGGACAGAGTGTAGGAGAAAGTAGGTGCAGTGCTTTTTTTCACTCTCACCTGCCGGCACGCGGACACCACCAGACGCCTGACATGCCCCGACCGAAAAACGCATCCTCATTTAAAACAAGCTTAATTCATACCTGAACACTTTTAAATGTTCTATTTCTACGTTGAAAAGACATAATACGTCCTTACCGAGGTGTTGATAATGTGGCTTCCTCAGGTAGGTGTGGCGTGGAACGTCATTTAAAAGAACGTTAGATTCATGTCATGACTGCATTAAATTTTTATCGGGTGATATGCATGGTGCACAAAGCGAATATACGGGGAGCGGATTCCAGGCGAGGTCGGTGAAGCAGTCTCCACGAAACTGAATAACTTTCTTTACCGCACTCGTTCACGCCCTTCCTAGAAGCTACAGGCTTTGATCACAATATAATCGACGACCTCCCTGTAGGCTTGGAATCCCTTCTCCGCAATGAAAGAATAACAAAATATTTGTTTAATGAGTGACAGCGAAATACTTTGCCTCGAAGCCAGAGAGCCAGTGAGGCCAAAGGAAGTACATATTCCGTTTGTGTAACTATTTGTGTTCCCATGGGCGCGTGTGTTTCTGTGAGCGCGCGCATGTGGGTGTGTATGTATGCGTGTGTGTATGTGTGGCCATGTGAGTGTATCTGTGCGTGTGTGTGCGTATGCATCAGTACGTCTTTAGTGTGTCTGCATGTGGTGCGTCTGTGTGTGTGTGTGTGTGTGTGTGTGTGTGTGTGTGTGTGTGTGTGTGTGTGTGTGTGTGTGTGTGTGTGTGTGTGTGTGTGTGTGTGTGTGTGTGTGTGTGTGTGTGTGTGTGTGTGTGTGTGTGTGTGTGTGTGTGTGTGTGTGTGTGTGTGTGTGTGTGTGTGTGTGTGTGTGTGTGTGTGTGTGTGTGTGTGTGTGTGTGTGTGTGTGTGTGTGTGTGTGTGTGTGTGTGTGTGTGTGTGTGTGTGTGTGTGTGTGTGTGTGTGTGTGTGTGTGTGTGTGTGTGTGTGTGTGTGTGTGTGTGTGTGTGTGTGTGTGTGTGTGTGTGTGTGTGTGTGTGTGTGTGTGTGTGTGTGTGCGTGCGTGCGTGCGTGCGTGCGTGCGTGCGTGCGTGCGTGTTTGTGTGATATCATCATCTCGGTCTTTTCGTGAAAAAAGCCGTGGTATATGGCTATGAGGCACTCCTCAGTGGAACGCTCCGGAAGTTTCGACTGTCCGCTTTTCATTAACATGTACTTACACAAAAGGGCTTCCAGGATTTCACATCAATCACTATATGCGGGCACCCCGAAACGGATCGAACACACGACTTTCGGGGTGAGCTGAAGGGCATCGTATTCACTGTACACCGCCACGGCGGGCGTTATTTGTACGTGAACGTGTATTTGTATGTGTATATCTGTGTGTTCGCACCCGCTAGCCTTTAGAAGGGCATCTGTCACACTACGAACGACAGTGCGTTTCAGCTCACCGTTTTTGATCAAAGCATTTGATGGCACCAGGAGACTGGCGGCTGCAGTCCCATCTCGAGTGACGCCGTTGAGAGACGTGACAATTAAGGCTGCGCCACCCAGCACAGACTGGCGAGGCTTACTCAGTACCGTCGATCACTGCTGATGCATTGCAGACGTTGATGCAGAGCCTTGATGCTGTTGGCGCGCACTTTCTCTTGGGCTTGGCCAAGAACCAGACTGTTCTACAAATAGATTACGCATAAACGAATTTGATTAAAGATAGATTTTGAGGAGAGAAGAGTGCGTGGGCGGCTACGTTACATGTGATGAATCCACGAAGACGAAGTGGTGTAGGTGGTGGTCGCTGCTTATGAAAAGTCCCCACTACAGGGCCCAGTTTCTGGAGCCAGAGCCACCTCACACCAGAAATGCAGCAGCTGTCCTATTGGTATAAAGCAGAGCTAGGCGACGTGTCCCACAAGCGCTATTTTTAGGGGCGAAGTTCGCTAAGGTCGAGGCTTGTTCATTGGTGTTGTTCGCCGTATCTCAGCACATGCAAGGTACCCACTATACGCCATGACAATGACGCCAATGAAGATGACGATCACGGACTGACTTGCGTCTCCCACAGTGGGTATGAGCCACAAGAGAAGGTCAACAAGGACTGGCTTGTGTACTATACGACGTCTCGATATGCTCTGCGAGGCATTTCGTATGACTGAAAACAACAAACCACTACCAGGGGTAAGGCACAGACCTCGTCTTCACCCACTTCAGGATAGATCCGGTACCACAAAGCAGTAATAATGGCAGCAAAGTGAAATTCGCAACTTAACATCTTAACACTACATGCCTTTTATGACCACTGGACATTTTATGTAGCTGTGCACCATTTTGTCAGTCACTTACATACATGAGTGGGGAATGTCACGGGTGATTTACGATAACACCGAACGATCCCACTGCTTTACGAACCCATCATCATTCACTTCGTGGATATGCTTACCACACGAATGTGGGAAACGTTTCACAGCTCGGTACTCGATAAAACTCACCCACTAGCTCTCAACGCATTACAACTTGCACAGAGTTTTCTATCTCCAACGTACATGGTCTACATATCTTACCCAAAGTCAGTAAAGCAGGCAGAAGCTCAGGGGTTAGGAACAGGGGTTCCGGAAGTATATCTGAAGAATGGGAGCGACGGATATATATATATATATATATATATATATATATATATATATATATATATATATATATATATATATATATATATATATATATATATGTTTTTGCTATGGCGATAAAAGGAGGGGTAGACGTCGTAGCAGCAGTTAGTGGGGGGAGGGGGCATGCCCCCCGGTTTCTAACCTATGGGAACGACGGCCCCCACTGCCCCCCCCCCCGGTATTGGAACCCTTGGTTAGGGACACTTAGCTTCGCATTCTCATTTTCCTGGAAGGCGTTCCGTGAACAAAAATTGCTCTTTTCTTTCCTGAGAGATGTTGCTTGCTGTGCATCATAGCCAAAAGACGCACAACCTCACAGAAGCCCGCTGCAGTAATTGAATTATCGTCTGTTTAGTGTCAGGCAGTCTGAGTTCCGGTTTCGGAAAGCTCCGAGAAAAACCAGCGGCCAGCAGAGCCGTATGTGAAGAGAGTACGGCGAATGGGTGGGGCAGTGACGCATAGCAATTATACCGGCTACGTCACAGCCATTCCTCCGCTCTGGCGCCGTCCGCCATATTTACGCTACCTGCGTAAATATGGCGGAAAGATTTTGAAGGGCAATAACATTGAAATAATAGCAAATACTGGCTCCTAATGCGGTGAACGCGGGCTCCTAGCCAACTACGTTCTAATCGGAACAGGTGGCCTCTGATGACGTGTTTAAGGGAGCTCGCTTCACTGAACTTTTGCTGTTGGCAGTGGCGCCACCACCGACATTTTTGGTTTTGCGTATAAAGGAGCTCCATGGTTGTGAGCGACAAACCAGCGATCAGTGAGCGAAAATTCGAGGTAGATCCAATAAAGACCGCAGCCGGAGGGCATTGCACTTTGACCTTCCTTGCGGCACAGTGTCGGTCTCACCGAATGGCGAAGGCAAGTGGACATCTGGAGGGCGATATAGCAAGCGCGTGCAAACGTGAGTCTGTGTGCACGCACGCACGCGTCTTCATGCGTGCGTGAGCGTGCATTTGCGCGTGCGTGTATGTGTACGTGTGTCAGTGTGAGCATGCAGACACGCAAGCACAAACACACGGTACTTGCACGCACACAAACACCCGTATACATACACACATTCGCGCGCACACGCACAGACACGTGTGCGCACACAAGCGAACATTGTGAATGCAAAAATCTCTATAAATTCACGCAACCAGTGTATGCGTAAACAGCCAGGATGAATACAGAAGCCTAGCGCACGCTACTTCGAGGTTTCATAGTTGCTGCCCGTAGATATACGCCCTTGGAGAGAACTTGTCGATTCTTTCATCTCGCCGCTCTCCGCCCCCACGCGGCTCTCTTTCCGTGACGTCAGCACTCTCTTCTTGCCGGCGGCGGTAGCGCGCAGTGGCGGCCAGTCACCATCACCTCGAAGCAGCGTTGTGGGCCAGTGTATTCATCCCGTATTCAAGCCAAGAGCGTGGCCAGGAGGTGCCTCCCCCCCCCCCTTTTCCAAAAAATTGTCTGGCTACACACCTGATTCATGCGAGACATTTTTTTTACGTCAGTCTTTGTTCCCCTAATTTGTTTCGCTGATTAAAAAGTTTTCCTTTTTACCTTTCAAGTTGAGGCTTGTTCGATGGCATTGTGCGCCGTCGCTGACGATGATGCTGATAACAATGAAGAACAAGCGCTTTCCAGACCAAACATTCTCATCATGCCACCAAGGCAGAGCACATGCAAAGTAACGAATAACGAATACGTGACAACGATGAAAATGATGGTGGTGATGATCACAGACAACAGCCATCTTGTGCAGTACACGACGCCTCGATATGCTCTACGATGCATTTCGTAGGACTGGGAACAATCGACAACCACCAGAGAAACTTGCCCAGACCTCGCCTTTGCCAACTTTAGGTTAGATCCAATACCACAAGGCAATATAATAATGAAGGCGAAACGAAATTCACAAATGAACACAACATACCATTAATGACCAATGAACATTGTTGTATATAACTGTACAAAGCCTTGGCACTCACTCACACGCATGAGTGGACAATGTCACGGGTGAATTACGGCAACCCAAAACGATTGCTCTGCTTCGCCCACTCATCATCATTCCCTTCGAAACTTTTGAAAACTTTGCCGAGCCTATTATGCTTTTTTATTCTTGTCAAAAAAACCATACGTAGTCCTTGGTGTTACTGCTTTCCCACACTTCCCCACAGTTATACAAAGCATCAGTATTAGGGTCGCTTGATTTGAACCATTTATTTGGTTTACTGTAGCTACTAGTTGATTGAATGTCCTTATTGTCTCGTAATTAGTCATTTTGATTTTTGTACAATTGTGAGAAAGTGTTGTGTTTGGAATTCCTTGGCTTCAAACTAGAAAATCTGACCAAACATGACTCGTTACCACACTTGTGATAACATCACTCTTATCGAGATTGGCTAAATATAAGTTAATCTCTGACAGACTAGAAGCGGCAACACAAGTGTGCAAGTCAACATGGCCGGAAAAATTTGGTACGCTCATAAGCTCAAGAAATTTTACTCATAATTACATTCTCCAAATATATTATTGAGAACTAACAGACAATAATATCCTTGTCACATGGCAAATCTAATGTCATTCACAACAAAATACAATAAATTGAACCTAATGCCATTTCACCTGCGTGCTGTCACACAACGAAAACAATTGTCATTAACATGACGACCATGACATTAGCACTCCTGAGCCATGACTTTGGGAGAAACAAAGCTGTTAACTCGCATTTAACATGAACATAGCTACAAAATAAGTTCTTATCTAGAAATGTTCTCCCAGAATATAAATGCAGCCATTTTACACAACTTTCCACAGCTGCACAATACAAATGAAGTCAAGCCAAGAGCAAGTCAAGGGGGCAAAACTGACCCGCCTTGCTGCAGAAATAAGATGGCGGCAGCAATTTCATGTTGTAATCACCAGTCACCACAACACAGGCATTCGGACAATCAACACCGGCGATACAGGCAGCAACAACAACACAGCACACATGAAACATTTGGCGTCCGGCCGCTGTAGTTTAAAAGCTTTCATTTAGAAACTTTCGTGCGTGCTATTACATCATCAAACCACCAATAAGTTAATCTAGTGAAGAATACGATATATACAAATTCCAAAGGTTTCATATAATGCATGTACATAGGTTAACAGCCATCTTCCTGAACTGTCTCTGGCATCTGAAATTGGTCTGAAATCGCATTTTGTTTGAAATTGAATGAGACTGTGTTTCATGAACTCATTCAACAGAAAATGTCATTTTCACTAAATGGCATTCGTTTGCCTGTGTGACAGCAAACATATAACATTACAAATCAACAATATTCCCTGTAAATGACTTTGGATTTGCTGTGTGACAGACAATATTTCCGTGGAAAGTACAGAGAATGATGTCATATATTTATGATATAAATGTGAAGAAAGTAAAATGAACGAAACATAAACTGCCGCTAGCAGTCTGCCAGCCGCAAGTTATTAAAGAGTCCCCATCAACAGATGGCCCCTGGTAGTGGCTTTTATCCTAAAAAGCCACACCTATATACTTTACCAAAGTGTTCATCTAGCAAGTCAGACATCCAGGTCTTCCACAAACAGCCACCAAATGTGATTAGATATTTTATTCAATAACTTTGATGATGGGAACGATGCCAGCTAAAATAATCACCCCCTTCCCTTCTGTTCAGTGAAGTTGCACCCTGCTTTCCAGTTTTTTCTTTACTTCTTCCGACTGCAGTTGTTCAGCTGTGAGCAGAGACACCCCGAGTTGGTCCTCCTGCGGCAATGGAGACGATGCTTGAGCACAGTGCAGAACAGTGGGCCTAGACAAGCACTACAGTGCGCTCAAGATGATTCAATCTCTGGTATGAACAATCGATGGGAATGCACGAACACATGGCGAATAGCATCAAAACCAACGCATGGCGATTCGAGCAACCACTGTTGGGAACGAAGAAAAAAGGGCGCCACAGTCACGACTGGTCCGAGGAGAATTTTTTTTGCCAAGCAAAACTGGATCGCATTTCCACTTCACCGCTTCGGTTGCACTAGCTCAAAGACTGTGATGTAAACAACTGGCCGCAAATTCAACATGGTGGCGAGGGCGTCAGCGGTGCCTTGCGTCGGCACCATGGCAAACTACGACAAATCTCACGGCTTCAACAAGGATGCATTCATTGAGAGTCTGGTCTTTATTACGATCACCAAGAACACTGGAAGTAAAGAAGGTGCAGCAGCAGCAACCCGGCATGCCCCGTACATAACCGGCTAAATCCTTCGTCATCGCTACCGCACGTGTGCTCACTCATGTAGTTTCTTCTGGCGTATCTCCCAATTTAAAGTTTCAGTGTCCGTGCTTTGCATGCATAACTAGAGCACGGTAAGAATTTCAATGCTAAATAAACAAGCAAATTAGAATGAATTCTCATAGCATTGAATGCCGCGGCGGCGGCGGTATGTACGAGAGGCAGAAGGAATGTGAACGTTTTCGACGAGC